>NW_022106471.1:5219977-5281298 GCF_000313985.2 Echinops telfairi | reverse complement strand
TCTATCTATCTATCTATCTATCTATCTATCTATCTATCTATCTATCTATCTATCTATCTATCTATCTATCTATCTGAGAGAGAGAGGGCTCTCTTATATGTCTAAGAAGAATATCTCTATGGTGTTTGCCTGTTCCTTTGCAGGTAGGAGTTGCCATTCACTTTCGTAAGGTTTGATGACAGGGGTCAAGAGTTAGACGCTGCTGAAATCCATTCGGGCTTCAACAACAAATTACTCTCATTTTGTTTTTAAAGATTGCTGCTGCTTTGGAGATACTCTATTTCAATTTCGATGAGATAGAATCCTGGTTCTTTATTGCTGTTGTTGTTGCTAACCCAACTGAGAGCCCTCTGTGTCAAGGGGATATGGAAGAGGTGATTTAATTGCTGGGAGGAGGTTGGAATGCCCTAATTCGTCTGTGATACACATCATACAAACTGTTTTAATCATGAAGTGGATGGCTTCTAAATTTGGGGGCAACTGCCTTTTTCTTCCTCCTAGCTGGTTATTGAAATCCTAATGGGATGGGGGATGGATTTTCTTAGGTCAGGTAAACTGAAAAGACTACAGCTGGAATTCTTCACCCAGAAGAATCCGAGTTAATGCTAATGATCATTGTGAGTTAGAAGATCAAAGGCGAGTGGCAGCCAGTCCTGCAAGTTGTTGCCCCAGAGGCCATTAGTGACCTGGCAGAGTGCTCTCCCAGAGCTCTCGTACACCTCCTTCCCTGGCTCTGGCCTTTCTTCCCCACTCCTAGCTATGCACCTCTGACCTGGGGTAATTACAGATGAGGAGACATAGTGGGAAACACAAAAGCAAAAACAAAAGTCCAGCTTTAAAATCACTGGCTTACCCAGGTACAGAAGCCTCACAGGCAAATGAGGTCTGACTGGGGCTCGAGGTCCTATTGAGGAGGTGACTGGGCTTCACACGGCTCCACCCGATGGTTTACTCATTTCTCCGAGGCTTGAGCCTTCTCCAAGGGACTTTTACAGAGTCTGGTTAGCGATTGGGTAACTTGGTAAAAAAAAAAAAAGTTTCTTTTGTTTTCAAGGTCAAGTTAAAAATTCACTATATTTTTGTTTTTGGGAGATAGTCTCCATCGGGCTAACTAAATAAAAGATGAAGCTGGAAACAAAAGTGCCCAGACAAGCACAATTTATTAAGTTGATGGCTGCTGATGCACGAAACTATTTGAACACTTGCCAGCCATTTATGCTTCAAAGGCTATATCAATATCATGTCTCCTTTTTATTTCTATTAGTGATGATATATTTTTGGAGATAAAACATCAAACCCGGTCAATGATGATGCAGCTGCTTCCTCTCCATTTAAAATTGGACTATCACCTGTGTTAGGCCGGGTTGACTAGAGAAACAAATCCAGACACACTTGTGTATGTAAGAGAGAGCTTTATATCAAAGAGTAATTGCATATTAAGAACACATCCCTGCCCAGTCCAGATCAAGTCCATAAGTCTGATATTAGCCCATATGTCCCATCCCAGTCTATAAATTCCTCTTCAGGCTCACACAACACATGCGATGATGCTGAATGCAGGAAGATCACAAGCCTGTGGGTGGAAAGTCTTGTGGACCCAGTGGCAGTGGCAGCATCTCCAGGGCTCTGGCTGGCATCAGCATGGCTCCATGTGGCTTGTCAACAGGAAGGTGAAGCAGAGAGAGTGTGCCTCCAGGGAGGAAGACAGGAATTCCCAGAATCCTCAGGAGACAGCCATATGCCCACACAGAGGCCCTCAATGGCTGTCATCCGATTGACAGGCTAGACTGCACCCCTTCACTCAAGTTGACAGGAGATTATGTAACTGCCACATACCTTGTTTGTATGTGAGTATGGGGGTGTTGTTTGTATTTTAAGTAACTCAGTCCAACTTTTAAGAAGTTTATAGAAGTGTGGATTTTTACTTTCTTGGAGTCTAATATTTCCAGTGATGATGATCCAGCTGAAAATAAGAGGGACTGACCGGTGGAGAGAAACTAAGGTGGTTTTGAGAGAGACAGAAAGAGAGGGGATTCCGGTGCTTTTTGGTTCATTCATTTGTTTTCTGCTCTGGTTCATTGTTTCACCAGTGGAAGTACATTTATATGCTGTAGACCCAAATGGAATCAACCTCATCATTTCTCAGTCTTTCTTATGAAAGAGCATGGCTGGGTACATGTATGAACCCTCAGACTTGGGGGTTTGCCTGTAGGACACATCTCAATGAATCTACCAATCCAGGTAAACTCGAATCTCCTAAATGATTATCTGTCGGGCTCTACAGTTTCTGTTTCTGCTGCTGAAGACCCATCCCCGAGGGCAGTCGAGCAGTGGAAACCACAATACAATGGTCCGGAGACCAAACCGCCTTGGTCCTGATCAAAGTCTACCTGCTGTAAATTGAGTGCAAAGAAGGAGCAAGAGTTACTTTATCGAGGCTCCAAGCTCCAAGGCAGTGGTCCACGCACATCAAAAGAACTGCCACCCACAAGGATCCTGGGTCTCTAATATTGCCTGTGCCCGCATTTGGAGGATCTGGGAAACTTGGCTACTTCGGTTTGGTAAAGTTGCTTTTGTGGCTTTCTTGTTCACTCCAGAGCAAGAAATAGGTCCCAAGAAGGTACTTATATCTCAGTGATCCTGGAAGGAGATTCTAGAAGTAGGGGAAGCTCTGAGAGGACTCCACCATGCCTTTTTCTAATATTTGAAAGATCTTTTAGCTTTTGTTGTTCCTTGTCATTGCAATAATGGCTTGACTGTGGCACTTGGAACATGGGTTTTCATAGGAATTGTATTGCTCTATCTTTGAATACTATGAGGAGAAGCCAAAACTGGCTGCCATCGAAACAGTCCTGGCTTATGGTGACCATAAAGGACAGGGTGGAACTGCCCCTGTGGATTTCCAAGACTGTAACTCTTTATGGGAACAGGAAGCCTCATCTTTCATTTAAGGAGTGGCTCGTGGTTTTGAACTTCATGCTTAGCAGCCCAACAACCCACTATGTCACAAGGCAAAAGTGTAGCCCTCCAATAACTCAAAATGTAGTTACTATCACCCCCAAGTTACTTGGTATATAAGTGAGAAAAAAACTACTTTGTTTTATGACACATTATTCTAAATCTTCTGAAACAGAGAACATTGGGTTGATGAGCATTTCCATGGGAACATCCTGCAGGGTTCTTCCTTCAGAAATAAAAAGTGCACCAGGCTGCAAGTCTGTGAACATAACCCTTTGGATATTTAAAACAGGGAGATGGGCTTTTTGAATCCATTTTCACATGAACTTTGTTGCTATCACCCTGCAGAAGCCACATGTGGCCACTGCTACCTTGTCCCATGACAGGAATGACTTCGAAGCATTTGGTGTGCTACCATGTCCAGGGGGCAGGAAGCCACCTCGGTCAGCCTGAATCTTCATCGTCGCAAAGCCCAAGGAGTGAGGTCACTCCTATAGCAGTTTTCCCCATTTAAGACAAATTCCTACTTCATATTTAATGGAAAGCCAATTGCCAAAACTACCTAGGGGACAACCTTCACAAAAACAACTAGATTCCATTAAATAGTACAGTGAAATTAGCTCCAACCAGCCATGGTGATCTTTACCCAGCTATTAATTGCATTGCTATTTCTCCATCCTGTTAACATTTGAAGAGAAATTAAAAATAAAATAAGGAGAACAAGTGGCTCAAGGAGATACGAACATGCATTTCTGCGATACCTCCTAAGCTGATCTTTTCACGAGCACTGGATTTCCAAAGCGATCCGCAGGCAGGATGGAAAGGTGAAGGTCGGAGAAGTTAAATGGCTTTCCTCAAAGTCAAGAATCTCAAGCTGGCTGAGCTCCACCCATGATTCCCAACGTAGAATTCCATGTGCTTTCCACCATGTCGACTCTAAAGCCAGAGCCCGTGGAATCACATGGTGGTGGCGAAGAAGTAGAAGTGTAATCTCATTCCACAAGCTAGCTAATTCCGATTTGCTTTTAAAAAGAAAACATGGGCCGGAGCCCCGGCGTCAAACTTCATACTGCAATGCAATGTTTCGAGTCGCTGAAAGTCAAGGCTACCACGTTCCTATCTGAATCCCGCCCCCACAGCTGCACTTCAAATAGGTTGTGATGCAGCTCTTGATATTTTCTGACAGTTGTCATCATTTTGGCACGGCTAGAGTCTTTAGATGTTCAACCCTATTTAGCTGTGGCCCCTTCTTTATGGATCTATGTCCATCTCTCCCTAGGTCTATTATTAATGAAGTCTTTAGATGTTCAACCCTGTTTAGCTGTGGCCCCTTCTTTATGGATCTATGTCCATCTCTCCCTAGGTCTATTATTAATGAAGTCTGATAGGGGTTTGCCTCACTCGAATCCTAACTAAACCCTCTAACACAGACTCTGCCTCCTGGAAGACTTTATTTCCCCCCTGTCACGTGGCTGGGGCGCCAAAGAGCTATGTCTTTCATTTGCTTTATGGAGATAGAAGAAACCGCTTATCCAGCCCCGGTTACTCTTGAAACTACAATCCAACTGTCATTCCCCAGCAAAGAAGACTGCTAAACCCTGGAGAATTAAAGCCAGAGCTCTGGGGTACGACGTTGAGGTCTGATCGTTTTAAAGCCGGTAATAACCAGAATCCTAAAATTCTTATGAATAAAATGCAATTTTAGTAATGTTTCCATAAACAGAGGTAATGGTGGCATTTTAGTAGGCAGTGGCATTAGTCACATGGAAATTGCACCACATTGGCTTTTAAATTACTCCACCTGTCTGTCTGAATAGAATTTTCAGTGTAAAAGCAGAGAGACAGCTGCTGCTAATGTCTCCTTCTCCCTGCGCAGATCCTGCTGGCAGATCTACATGCATAAAAGACTGGTTTGTGATGTAAAACGCTACCTGACCCCACCGGCTCCCTGGTGCTACACAGCAATACCTTTAATTACCAGTGACTGTGTTTAGTTGTTGAGATAAAAATGTCAGCTTCCAGGAGCGTAACCTCAGGTTCACTCCCTCTAGTCATGTCAGCCAGCACGCACGTTCCTTCCACCCACGTCCGCAGTTCACGGGGGCAGCCTCCATCGGGGTGGGTTTCAGAAACAGCCAGGGCCTGCAGGCTGAAAAGGAAAACGCTGCATGCTGGACGCCCTTGATTGATGATCTTGCTGGTGGAGAACTGTTCAAAGCCACACTCACTGCCGTCGAGTTGCTCCCGACCCATAACGTGGAATTTGGATCCCACTTTCCAGCCAGAGTGGACGTGCAACGTGATGCTATAAATAGCCTTCAAATATAAATGCCTTCAAAGAGCGAGGCGTCATCTAGCTAATACACATACCTGCTCACGTGGCCAGGCCTTGCCCATCGCAGAATGGGTGAAGGGTGGAAGGCGGCCAAGCTCTTTTTTTTTTTTTTAAGCTGTGCGCTCAGGCTTCCTATGGCTGCAGGATGAAGCTGACTACCTGGAAGGGAAGCCCATTTCCCCTTCGTCTGTTGGTTTGGGCCTAGGGTAGCAGCTCCCCTGAAATCAGAAGGGCCCTCCCCCCTCTGTTTCAGCCAGATGGCTGGTGCCACCGATGCTTCTGGTGCTCAGGTCAACCGCCGCCGCCACTTGGGCGCAGGCCTTCTTTCTGACTTCTTTCAGAAACCGGTGTTTCCGTGTTTAATTTAACAAGGAATGAGTAGTAAATGAAAGCTGCTGCCTGAAATCCCACTGTGAGCGTGTTTTGCACTTGGCTCCCCAGTGACAAGGCAATTTGTGAAATTATGTGATGGAGTAATTAGATGAAGCCCGGGCTCCTGATTGTTGCTGTGCTTATGTGGTGAGGGTTTGCTGGGAAGGGGGAGGGGGAGGGAAACAAAAAAATAGATGATTACCTTGGCAAGTTGGCTCAAAGCTTCTTCATTTATTTGTAAACCGAATATTTAGTGACCACATAGGAAGTCGCTGTAATCACCAGCTCATAAAGAAACCACAGCACAGCTTTTGAATTTTTGCAGCGTGCTCATGTAAAATTTAAGCTGGGAGGCAGAATCCCTGTTAATGTAATTAGGATCTAATTTACCACCCTTTGCACACAGATGTAATAATGTCTAGATATTTATTCTATCTTTAAGCACGTTACATATACCTCAGTGCGGCAGTTACTGAGCAGAAACAGGTGTGAGCAGTTTCCTAATTCGTTTTCACACTGTAAACACATAGCAATTTAAGGGAAATATTTACAAAAAAAAAAAAAAAAACGAGGGAAAGGAATGTCTGGGAAGGCGGTAATGGACAGTTGCCCTTTATGTACTGATGGATTTCTCAATGGTTAAGTAAATTAAAGCAAATGCTAGAAAAATCAATAGGCCAGCATAGTCTTGGTTTTGCCTCATAGACTTCAGGACAGAATGACAGATGCGGTGCCTGTGACCCATTTAAGTATTAATGCTTGAGAAACTGCTTTGGCATGCAAGGTTATAGGCTTAGGAACAGTCTGCTCTATTAAATTACAGACAATAATATTTTTAAGTATATGTGGAATTTATATGTTTCCGTCAGGTTGTTCTTATATGTAATGTTTGGCCTGGAAGATTAGTTGCTTCGTGGTTGCAATCGCACCATAAATCCATCCTGAGTGTTCCCACATGGCAACATCTTCATCGGGCTCTAGTTGGAACGTGAAGATGACGTATATGGAGCTGACATGTATCATGAAGTGAATGTGCTCAATAACACTCTATGTGGAAACCAAATTAAATTTAATTAAAGGGTAGCTGCTCTTGAAGCCTTTAGGGGGGAAAAAATCTGTAGAATACCAGTCAAAGGCGACATTATAATTCAGCTCATCTTGAGTACGACAAACGCTGTATTTTACATTTGAACTAACCCGGGTAACCAGTCATCTAGGTGGACTGCCCCAGCATGCAGCATTTCAGGGCTGTTCTAATGTCATGAGGGGTGGACCTTGACCTCTGAGAACCGGGAGAGGGGCCTTTTGGTAGCACCATAGCGTGTTCATCTTCCCACCCATGGTTTCCATCTCCAAAGGTCACATCCAACTTGTAGGGATGCATGACCGTGGCCGTGGGTGGGTTTGTTGGCTACTGGGGACAGGAAGATGGGTGGAAGCATGATGGAACACACTTGATGACAGGTGTCGGGAATCCAAGCGGGTTGGCCTAGCCCGCAAGCAGTGGGAGGGTAGAGCCCTGACTGGGCAGCTGGAGTGGCGAGTGACTTCAGTTGGGAAGAGAGTATTGGCTGCAAGGGTCTCGTTCCCTGTGTGTGTTGCTTGCACTTGGTCAGCACCCTTCTTTACTCATGACGAAGCAGGCATGGTCCCTGTGTGGCTTTTGAAAATGTGTCCGTGGAGATGATATTTTGATAAAGCCAAGGACCGGGATGATCGGTTGGTCACCACATTGAAGAGCCAGAGAACGAAATCGAGGATGTTTTCTTTGGATTTTATTTTCATACAATGTAGTTCTATCTACAACACATTTTGGGGGCATTGTGGGAGGTTCGCCATGCCTCTATGCATTGGGAGATTCCACTGAGGTACAAATGAATGAGGCTGCCATCTTTAAGAAAAATCAGAAAATGAAAATTACCCTAGAATTTAGGCGAGTTTTTTCTTCTGCTAATCAGTGTTTCTTAAACATCCGCATGCATTTGGATTGGGGGGAATCTCTGTCTCTCTGTCTCTGTCTCCCTCTCCATGCAGATTCTGAGTCAGCAGTTCTGTGTAGAGCCCGAGTGTCTGCATTTCTAGCCAATCCCCAGGTGCGACTGATGCTATTGCTCACAGACCTAAGGGACAGAAAATGACAAGATGGAAACAGAAAAGAAAATGATTGTTTTCCCAGCTTTCATGCACACACACACACACACACAGAGAACACCCAGACTACATGTCTATTTCTGAAACATAACTATAAGCTGAAACTTCCTACTTTCCATTCGTTTTATTTTAAACTTTCTCCTGTGATTTGAAAGTGTACAGAGCACATTGGTTTTCTATTTTTTTTTAACAGTGTTATTAGCACTTCATCCACGTGTCCTACCGTTCAGTAGTTCAATCATAGCAAGAAGAGTGGGACCATTCGCCTGGGTCTTCTAGCCAACAATTCATACATATTTTGTTGTGTCCCAGCATTCTCCCCACTCCCCCCACCCTCATCCCGTGCTTACCAAATTCATACATCCTTCTTCCCAATCCATTCCTGCCTTCCCAGCTTTATCCCTGGGCAAGCGCTGCCCTTTTGATCTTACTGGGTTGATTGTTCTAAGCAGTGCACACCCCCAGGAGCTTTTGTTTACCCTGTATGCCTGTCGATTATGCGCAGGGGGGTGAGTTCGGTTCCAGTCCTGAAGGGTGACTAAGGGCCGTCATCCTGGGGATTCCACGAGCCCCGTCAGACCAGCCAGTCGGATGGCTTGTAGGATTTGGAGTGTTTCCTTCCTCTGTATCTAGCCAGGACCATCTGGGAGGCAGGTGCTTTAGAAGTTCCTGGCCATTTCTCACCATCTTCCTGTCCCATTTTCCCACAGCCTTTCTGATGTCCCCTGGTATTGTGATCCTGACCAGGGCGGTCAGTAGTGGTTGCCAGGCATCCTCTAGTGATTCTGGTCACCAGGTCACAGGGTCACGGAGGCCGTGGTGTGGTGTGTCAGGTCCATCGGTCCATTGGACTAATTATTTCCCTGTGCCTTTGATTTGTGTTACTCTTCTTGACTCTGATGGGCCAATAGTTCCTTCTGAGATGGTCACTGGGCAAACTTTGAAGAGCCCCGTCACTGCTCACAAGAGTCTGACATTGGGCACTTTCTCCGTGGACTGTCCTCCTTGGGGCTCACTGACACTATGGTCCTCAGTCCCCAGGCCAGGACCTCATTGCCTCCAGCTTTGATCATGAAGAAGTTGGCATGCTTTGTCTCTGTTATAAACCCAGATAGATTTAGAGCCCCTCCCCACCCTCTGACTTTTAAAAAATCATGTTAGCTGTCTTCTGTCCTTCTATTTTGTGTTTCTCTGCCAACTGTCAGTGCTTTTTCAGTATATAAGGACTTCCTTTTGAGAATCAAAGACATTTCCTTGGGTTTCTCTTACAAGAAAGCTTCTGACACAGCAAGGACTCCACAGACACCCAGTCCGTTTCTTTGGGCTGAGCGACAGGTATGTGTGTGCTCAGGTGGGTGCACACGTGGTTCTGAAGAATGAGTGACACAGAACCGTGCCCCCCACCCCTGTCTAGCTTCAGTGCTCTGCTGACAACATGCAGTGATGGGTGTCATCATGGAGTAAAAAGCAGGGTGTGCAGGGGTTGTAGGAGACCCCAAATTCGTGCCCTGACCCGGCAGATGGGAACGCCGTTGCTAGGAAGAAAGTCACAGAATCACGTATGACAGAAGCAGTATATAGGGTTGAGGGAGAACAATCCTGGTATGACTTGTGTGTCCGGTCCTACTGTCCAACCATCTGTCTGCTTCATGAGACCCGTTCATGTTCCCACTGCTTCATCCACCTTCCCTGCCACGGGCACTCGCCAATTTCCACCACATCCTGGAAGGGAAATTGCTTTGCAAAAGGAAACCTCTAAAAAGTGCCTTCTCTCCAATTTGATTAAGATCCAAGGAATTATTATAAGCAGCACAAGCCTATTAATCATTGCTTAGCAGGTAAATTCTTTCACTCCAGAGCATTCGCATGCTGGGTGTAGTTTCTTGAAATCAGGTCATTCACTTTGGTCTAAGTCACTGAGGATCAAAGGTCATAAGGAATCCAAAAGCCATTAGTCAGGGTTCTTCTCTGGACCCCTTAGATGTCATTGTAGGAGTCACCCATGGCAGCCCCAGCCTGGCCTGCTGTCAGGGAGCTGGCAGGGTGCCTACTTCATTTCCAGTTTGCATAGATAAAAAGCAGAGCAGCCTCTCTCCAGTCCTTATCAAAATAAGCTTACATAAAATCTCCATTTGAAACACAGGGCATGTGTGCGCCAGCAGGCTTGCTCTGATGGGAGTCGTGGGACCTGGAAGTCCGAATAGGACAGGGGCCTGCCTCGGATGGGGTGTGGATGAGTCCTTTGTTTGGATGTGAGGATTCATAATTCATCTGGAATTTAGCTGAGGCCAGATTTCTTTCATTTTTTTTCCATAAAGAATCCTAGTGATCAAACTGAATTTTTATCTGCTAATGTATAGTAACAGCACTACCGCCATCTTTGTCATATAGGTATGTATGTGGTACGTGTATTGCCGTTCTCGGCTGATAATATTGAAGTGCGTTTGGGGGTCATGAGCTTTGATACTCCTCAGAAGTGGGGGGTAAGAGATGTACTCAAGTTGATCCATGCCTTTCTCCCATCCAGCCCTGGGGGTCTCCACCTCACACCTTGAAGTGAAAACATCATTGTCAAGATGGTGGTTACCAGGACCTAGACCCTGAAAGGGGTTCCTAGGAACCACACACTCTCAGCTACATGGCACGCATCCGCGTGTGCGCGATCGCTTGAGGACATGGGGTGACTTTCCAAGGGAAGAGGCCCAAATACACATACAGGAAGGAGAGACTATTTAAACGCGAAAGAAGTCGGGTTAAAAGCAAGCTCCATTTTAATTTCAAAATGTTATGATCACGTAGGTAGGTTACAGGTTTCCCTGCAATGAGTGATTGTAACTCCATTGTACAGATGAAGGAAATGGAAAGGCGAAGGTTAAAGATCTACACACCATGTTAAACAACAACAACAACAACAAGAAACAGTTGCCACTCATAGCGACCCAAAAAGACAGGCTAGAACGGCCCCTGTGGATTTCCAAGACGGAAACCCCTTAGGGGCGAAGAAAGATTGCTTTCTCCTTTGGGGTGGCTTCGAACTACTGCCCTTGTGGTTTACAGCCCAACACATCACCAATAAGGCACCGGGGCACCTGTGGGGACTCCTAGGTGCCCAACAAATTGCGGGGTGGAGAAACAGCCAAGGCCCCAATTCTGACCCTGGTGGGTCTCACCACTCCCCTCGCCTGACATTTAAAGGCTCTTTTGCAATTGTTCTTGAAGCGGCCTTGGCTACACACAATGCTGAAAGGAGATTGGATGACAATTGAGGCAGGAGTTCACCTGACCCTCTTCGGAGCCATTCCCGGCACAGGTGATTGCCAGGCTTCGAGTGGGAGTGAAGGGGGCAGGTGTTAGCAACAGTGCCTTTCACGGGAGGGAGGTGAGAAGGAGTGGGTGGTTCCATCCGGACTGGGTTTGCAGGGACAGCATGTGAGTTGTCTGACAAGTACTGGAAGTGGGGTTCTGCAGGTTTTGCACAAGCGTGCGGCTTTGGCTTGTTCTCGGCCAACGTGTGGGATGCACGGGGAATCGCTGAGCCAGGGAAAAGGAGGTGAGAGATCAGGAGGAGACTGAGGCCAGAACTGGGGGTGCTGTGAATTGTCGGGGTTGTCTAGAGAAAGAGGCAGTGGATTCCGGGCAGGGAGGTCTTCTGAGGAAGGAAGAGAGGAGATGAACTGACCTCTGTGGCCCCTTCTCAGCTCCAACTCCTGATTCTTTT
This sequence comes from Echinops telfairi, assembly GCF_000313985.2. Lineage (NCBI taxonomy): Eukaryota > Metazoa > Chordata > Mammalia > Afrosoricida > Tenrecidae > Echinops > Echinops telfairi. The sequence goes on along the minus strand of NW_022106471.1, from coordinate 5,269,764 downwards.
AGGCAGAGAAAGGAAGATGCAGCCACAGGACAGGCAAAGAGCCTCCCCGCTACACTGACTTCACCGTGCCCCTCAAAGAGGCACCCCTTCCTGGCATTCTCTGGGCAGGTAGCTGCATGAGCAGGGGAGCCCAAATCAGGAACCTAGAAATGATGGCCGAAGGCTCCCTCTCCTTCCCCTTCCAAGTCATTCCTCGCTCCAGGGGTAGCCTCAGGTCTCTGCCTTAACCACTTCACCAATCTCTTCTCCACGTGGCCTCCCTGTTTCAGTCGGCTCGCCTTGCCTCCTGTTGGCCCATTTTCCTGACTCTTAACACTAGGCCTGTACTAATCATCTCTCATTTTACCACTAGGTTGCTTTTCCCAAAACAAAAATGTAGCCAAGCTGCCCCTTCACTCACTATCTTACGGGTCTCCTCTTTGCCTTTAGGATCGGAGTCAAACATCCTATGCTGGTCTCACAGCAGGTTACTGAGTGCCGGGGCTTTCTCGTCCTTCCCACGCACTTTCCTGCCCTCAGGCTGCGTCCATCCGCAGGACTTCCCAGTTCTCTGTGGTCTCGCCCACTGTGCACCTGAACATGCTGTTCCCGCCACTGGAGCGTGTCGCCTCCATGACCCCTTCTCCACTGGACACTTTTTCTTTTCTTCTTATCTCAACTGTCACTACTGGTTGGGAAAGCCATTCCTGGTCCTCCCCAGGAGAGAGGAAAGAGTTTACGACACCCCACCCCGCCTCGAATCTTGATGGGGCCTCAGAGAGAGAGACACAGTACTTATCACGGGGACTGTTTATTTACACACTGCCTCCTTACCTAGAGATCAGGGTTTTAACCTTTCATCTCTCTGGCTTCAGAGCCCTAGTAGAGATGCTGGATAATGTTAATGGATGAAACGAATGTTCAAAGCTTCGCAACAGAGCTGACCAAACCCTGGTCAGTTTTACGAACTAAGAGGGCTGGTTAGGATTCTTCAAGGGTGATTAGGGTGTCATCAGAGACGTCGGAAAGAGCCCCTCTGGCCTTTGGGAGGGAAAACATGGGGTTCTGGTGTACGCAGATGATACTGCAGTTTCTGCCAAAGAGGCAGCAACTGTAAATCCCATTTACAACCACCGAGGAGATGCCGGTGATAGGCTGACTTGGGACAGCACTTTAGGGTGGGTGGGTGGAGCGGGGATTCAGGGAGGGAACACTTTTCCACTTGCTCTCTTCCCTCGCCTGTTTCCCTCCTTCCCTCCCTGCCTCTTTTCCCCTCTCTCCCTCCCTCCCACCCTCTCCCTGCTTCCTCTTCCCTCTGCCTGCCCTTCCTTCTTTCCTTTCAGCTGTAGGAGAAAGGGCATTTTCATATGTATACATATAGATTCCCCAAATCCACCTATTATTCATGGATTTGCTACTGTGTTCCGGGGGTCTCTTGTTCAGGAGTGCCCAACCTACTTTTCCACGGAGACGAGAGAGCAGGAACACTGGAAGGCAAAAGCCAAGTAGAGAAGGGCTGATGGATGGAGCAAGCTGTCCGAAGACGGTGCTAGTGGGGAGGGGGCCAGTGACAGGAGGGTCTATCTCAGTAGCAGCTTCCCAATAAGTGTGACCCAGGAGTGGGAGAGGAAGGTGGAAAGATTTAGAAATGACAAAGAGCTATGCTATGGGTCCTCTCTTCCTCCTCAATATTTTGGCAAACTCTGAGGCAACCCCAGCTGTCAAATGCCCCAGGAGTCGGACTGGGAGCAGAATGGAAACGATGGGAAGACTTGCCTACTGGGAACACAGTAGGCAGCTTAGGGGGGAAAAGTGAAATCCAAAGAAAAGAAAGACTTGTGACAGTCCATGGAGAAGCCACAGAGGAATAGTGCTCGGACACCATGTGGTGACCAAGGACTGTTTAGACATTTAACAGGGGCGTTCAGTGATGAACCAGTTTTTTTTATACATTCAAATTAAGGTGAAAAATGGCCTTTGAGTGGGGTTTTCACTGAGAAATAATAGCATTTTCTGTTCCTTAAAAATTAGCACCTTGGGGAAAATGCATGCGAACCCCAATCTGAGCCACTTAAGTTTGTGCTATCCTATTGAGGTTGGTGAACTTGAGATTGCATGAAAGGTTTTATCTCAGTTTGGGAGGAAGTTATCATGCAATTACTGTACATTTATCTTGCAGTGCTGGTGGGGGGAGAAGTTTGCAAACTTGTTATTGATAACCTTTGAAGGGGAGTTCCTGGAGACCCGGGCAAATGCAGCTGCCTGCTAAGATACAATGTTTTCTTACCATGATAGTCACAAGAAAAGGGAGATCGTTAATTTAGCTAGAACAAACCCAAGCCGGATTTTTAAATATTTGAGCAACTGTACAAGTGAGCGGGCCACACGATCTCCGGTGTGCTTCTTCAGCGTTCGCCTCAGCTGCAGGGAGTGGGGACACCTGACATGGACAGAGACCTCTAGTGCCGTGAATTGACTGGAATAGACCTGGACGCTGCTCTAGAAGTGTCTGCTGTTGTCATTTTTGGTTTGATGGTAAATGATACACCCCTGGGCCTGTGGGATTGAAAGACCCCCCCAAACATAAGGGACAGCTCATTGTCACACAGAAGGAGCTGTGGGCCCCCTGTGATCAGCGAGCTGTGGGGGCAGTGGGGTGCGGTGGGGGGCAGGGGGTCGGGAGCAGCGGGGGAGGGAGGGGAACGCATTTGAAGTCTCCTGGCTTAAATGGTAGGGACGACTGATGTGCACACATGCTAAGAGGAAATAAACAAGCCAGCCAGCAAATAAACAGACCAGACGTTTCTGACATCCTTCAAACGCCTATTAGGAGAAAAAGGACAGAAACCGGTGTCCCTTTCAGTTACGCAAGACAAGGCCACGATAGCGTTGGAAAGAAGACCAGGTCCCTGTGGCTGGTTTATTGGGGGCATCTCTACCCTTGTCTTTGGACTTAGCCAGAGTGCCGCGCTCGCGCGCGGAGTGAGACAACGCATACAGGCGAGGGTCATTTCTAGGACAGATAATTGAACATTAATACTCACTGACATTGTCGCAGGAATGATATGTCAACCTGACAGGGCCTATGTGCTTACATCTGCTGATTGGCCATGGACGAAGGTTGTGTGTGTCAAGATCAGACCCCAGGCCTGACTGCGGCAGGACCAGCCGTGATGCAGCCATTAATCATGAGCTGCCATCTTGGGGCCAAGTTCATGTCTGCAAGATCACTCGGCATCCTGTGCAGGGCAGGCGAGATGCATCTGATGTGTTCTCGAGTTTCTTAGGCTCCGGCTTCCCCACGGGCGATCCACGCTGAATCCAGGGGGGGAAGTTCCAGTGGCTAAAAGAGAAGTGGGCTGGGGTGGTGATGGTAGTGGTGTGGGTGTCTGTGCCTCTTTGATGGGAGTCTGTTTGGGTGGGTTTCTGGAGTCCTGACTCACCAAAACGAGCAAGAGATGCCACTGTGCCCTGAAGAAACCGAACCCCAAATTGAAGGAAGCGCCGTGTTGTGATGTGTTTTTGCGATTCACCACAAAGTATTAAACCCTGCAGGCAGATTTCTGAAGAGAGAGAAAAAGAGGTTTGTGTCATGATTTCACCATTCCCTGAAATCAGAGGGACAGCACTGCCCAGGCTCGTTGATAACAAATCTTTAGTGAGTTCATCCTGGTGCATCGCTGTTTCCACAGCCAAGCCTTCCCTGAGCACAGATCCATTCAGCAAAGGGGAGCACTGAGCAATGGGGAGACCCTCTGATGCTCAACCCAATTGTACTTTCTTCAACCAGGGGTAGACACACGCGGTGCGTTTCCATTGCATAAAATGATATAAAATATGGCCCCGGTGAGCATCCATGATCACATATTGGTTAACATCACCGATTTTTAAAATCCCACCAGGACAGGTGCTATGGGGCGCGGGGGGTGGGGAGCAGTCAGGAAAAGAAGCTTTCACCTGTAAAAATCTACTTCTCTTTATTATTAAAATAAATGAAGTCATTAAACAAAATAGATGCATCTCATCGCCGAGCTCGTCCTTGGGCATCTTCAAACTGATGGGATTGTTGCCTTAAAATATAATAATAATAATAATAGTAATACGTGCTGTCATCTTAGAAGGTTTGCTGTAAGGGCAGAATCCAATGTGCTGGAGGATTCTGAAACTTTGTAACTTCTTCTTTTCCTCCCAGTTTGCTTCTTCCTCTGTGCCTTCCTCCTCCAACAAACAGTCGAATGATGTTTCAGGAGGACCGTATTTCTCCCCCTTCCCCATCCTGGGACCAAACCATGAAGCATCACGATTGACGAACTCACATTGTGAATGGTCTGGAAGTGAAATCATTTCAGAATACTTGATTTCCAGAGGCTTGTTTTTAAATCATGGTGGCATTCGGCATTCGGTTGGCATGAAAGGGGTGACTCTTTCGCTCTTGGTCTATCCCAGCTGAGGTCCAGACCAAAGGATTCTCTGCACCTTCACTCCTTTTTGCCAAACGTGGTGCCCTTCCCCTGCCAAGGAAGGCGGGCGATTTGCCACTCCTGATTCCTAGCCACCAGAAGCACAAAGACGCTTGCTCGCTCGGCAGTCCTAAGACCCGGGAGCTAGAATGGGCCTCACACCTCGCAGGGCCCAGATTATTGACTTTGTCTCCCCATAGACTTCATAACATGGAATATTTTCTCAGTGCCTCAGCCCGTCCCTGAGGATGATTTAGGCACTTACAGGAGCGTGTGAACCTTTGAAGGCCACTGGAGGACCATTGAAGTGTCCTTCCTCATCTGTCTGAGGCCTGAGCTCATCGACAGTGTCAGCCTCAGCTCCTGCATCCAGCTCTTTTTATTGTGTCCTTTTTCTTCCTCCCCCCACCTTTTTTTTTTTTAAACACTCCTCTACTAAGAACGTAGTTACTGTTTATTTACTCCTGTGAAGCACAAATAAATTCAAGAGGGGTTTGTTGCTGAGGCTAAAACATCGGATAGGGAAAAGCAAACCTCCCTTTCCCGGCAGCAGCTGGGAATGGGTAGGTCATTTGTGGGGCCCCGGCGCAAAGTGAAAATGCAAGTTCTCCCTCCTTAACAAATATTACCAAGGGCTCCTAGATGGTGCCCGAGCCGCACCCAGTGAGCCCAGTATGGGGCCTTCCTATGTACAGGCCCCTGAGTGACCACAGGCTGCATTGCCCAGGAAGCTGGGCTGGAAATGAGTTTGTCCAAATCAAGAGGAGCGGAAGACAGTATGAAAACCCGATTGAAGTACTAGAAACAATACAGAAACTGCCACCCACTTCGATTACATTATGTATGCATTTTATAAAATGAGCCCAAAGGTACTGCGTTATAGCAACGTCTGCTACCGCTTGTCTCCAACCCAAACTCACTGACATCGAGTCAGTGCTGACTCACAGCGAGCCCCTGTGGGTTCACGAGACTGTAACCACTTATGGGAGTAGAAAGCCCAGTCCTTCTCCCAAGGAGCTGCCGGTGGTTTTGAACCGCCGACCACGAGGATCATTTGCCTAGTGCTAAATACGTACCAACGACGGTGTCAACCAAGATGACACGTTATTTCATTCCACGATGACCAATTCTGGGTGAGGCCACAAGTTTCCCTCCTTGTGTGGATGCAGAAACGGGCACAGAAAGCCGACCTGGTCTGCTGAAGGTCGTATCGTGGCTCTGGGATCTATGACTTCAACTTCAGTGACCTTATGAAACGGTCACACCGAACTGCACCTCTTCTGGAGACCAAGGACGCTTCAGATGTCCTCCTTTAGACTTGCCGTTTGTAAATGTGTAACCACACCACTGAAGCAGAAATGGGCTTAATGACCACTCTCCTGGCCTAAACAGATGAGTGCCTCCCCATACAGGCCTCCGTGCTCTTAGGAAGACTTAAGAAGGAAGAAAATTAGGCCCCGTGTATGCACTTAGCAACTTTATGTCACTAATGAAATGGCAAAGGGAAAAAAATTAACTAAATCTGGTAGTTTCAGAGAGGAAGAAACGAACCAGTCGTGAGTGAACAGCATTTTTTCCCGACCGCCTGTTGTGCCACCGTTTCAGACTTTTTTAACTTTACGTGTGTGAGTGTTCTCAGAAAGTATGACGAGCAATTTACCAAGTATTCTGCTTTCTGTTGCTTGCCTTCCGTGTTTCACCCTGGTTAGCGGGCAGTGCATATTTACACATTAAAGCCGAGGCTGTGCCCGCTCACTCAGCCGATGAGGCTACAGCTCTTTATTGTATCATTAACAAGATCAACTTTGAGCTTCAGTATAAAGAGACCTAGATTAAGAAGTAGGCGGCTTGGGTTCAGGCCTCAGGCCCACAGTTGACTGGCCGAATAGTCTTGGCAGCCATGCATGCACCCATTCTGAGCGCTGGGTTTTGCCTTGTGGAGGCGGGACAACATTACCTGGCGGTCCAGTCTTGCCAGGTGATGGGTGGTAAAGCTCAGATGTGGTAGAATCGACAAAAGCTCGTGGCACAGCGAGCGGGTGGGGGATGAGTTGGGCTGCTAAGCACAAGGTCAGCGGTTTGAATCCAGCGGCCAGGCCTCAGGAGACAGACGATGCTCCTGTAAAGATGCACAGGGTCCGAAACCCAAAGGGGCAGATCGGCTCCGTCCTATAGGGCAGCAATGAGTCAGAGTTTACTCACTCTATGGCAGGGAGTTTTGGGTTCCTGTGAAAATATGATGTCATAACAAATATAAGACTCAAGGCCTGAAAAAACAAAACATGACCAAAAAAAAAAAAAAAAGAGCCCCAAGCTGACCTTCAAATTAACTCAGATGGGGGACATTGATTTCTACGAGCTTCATCCCGTCATCTTGCTGGCCAAAGGCCCTGCTCTGTCTTCCACTCTTCTAAGCCGCCCTAGGAACATCTGTGAGAACTCCCCAGAAAGAAATTCACAGCTGCATTGGCATTTCCCTGCCCACTGAGATGGAATCAAGTCGGAATGCTTCCTTTGGGGAGCAATTACTGGACATCTGCCCAAATTCTGACACGGACTCCGCCCCTCCTGTGTTCCACTCGAGACCGACCTTGACTTCACATCAGTAAACGGCGTCAGGACTTAGAGAGGGTTTGGTTGAGGCGGTTCATAAAGATAAAAGTAATCTTATTACTAAAACAATTTTGGGTTTCAGATTCCTGCCCCCCACCCCCACGCCCACCTTAAAGGGAAATTCTTCTTAGTTTGATTGGAAGATAAAGGTTTTGCTATTACCCACGATAAAATATAGTGCTGAATAATCTCTTAAATTAAAAATTGAAGTGCGTTACCGAGAAGTAGAGATAATTAAATAGCTTAGCCTGCCATGGGTAAAGGGAAAAGAGTTTTCATGAAAATGAGCTAGGTAAAGGTAAAAGTGCATTTGAATCTTAACTTTAGATCTGGGTGCTCCGCTATTTGGAGTATGTTGGATTGATAATGTGTGTGTGTTAAAGAATTCTGATTGTTTCTTTTGCCCCTCTCACAGCTCATAAAAATGCAAGCCGACCCACCTAATGAATATTAATAAGGATGGTGTCTAGATAACACATAAAACCCCTGGGTCTGTGGACTCTGGATGGAGTAGTCAGAGAGGATTTCTGTGGCTTTATTAAATACCAGATTTACATACTTTTCGAGAATCAACATCATCTTAATATTTTACTATCAGTATTCCAAAGTGGAGATTTTCGTGAAACAAAAAGAGCTTCATTTTCCTTCCCTGAGCACTGTGTTCACCACGGTCTGTGTTTTAAGAGACAGGAAACTGTTAGCTAAAAAAGAAATTAACTTAATCCCCCTTCATTAAGTTCCAGTCTCTCTCTCTCTCTTTTTTGTTACTCCCAGACAAGTAATAATTACACCCGCAGCAATGCGAAGCGTGTTTTACACTTTTGTTACAAAAGAACGGCCGTTGTTAAGGTGGCAGCAAAAGACAACTGAGAGAGCATTGATAAACACTGATTTCCGCCCCCCACCCCCCCTCACATCTTCTCTGATTCTTGAAAGTAAATTTCACTCAGGTGTCTTGGAGGCGTTTTAAATTCATTCACAGCTCAAACCTAGCCACGTGACTTTAGAGCATGTCAATCATTCAGCTCAACAAAATTTCCCCTGCTCAGGTTATAAACACACCGGCTAAGTGGGTGGGAGAGAGATCAAGCTCTTTTGTCATGCGTACAAGGTGGGCATCATGTTTTCCAGTTGGCATTTGGGGGTGGAACGTTGAGCGAGGCCCAGTCAATCTCTGCAGTGTGCATTATTCAAAGCCCTCTCTCCTTTGCTCCCTCTCTTTGTGAAAAAAGGTTTTTGGTTGTTGCAAATTTTAGCTTTACGGGCGGGGTGGGGGGGGGTGGGAGGGGTGGGGGGGGCGCGGGATCATTAACGTGTAATTCGCACCATTCCCTTCCAGTATTTGTCATCTTTATGGCTGTGCTCTGGGTTTCATTGCGCCTTTCATGGTAAGCGTGGTCAGAGAGGTGAGAGGGGATGTGTGCACACTTGGCTGAGGCTTCTGCTGAGTGTCTGCTCGCCGGGCTTCCCTCCACGTCCCTGTAGATTGTAATGTCTCCACAGACTGCTGGCAGCCTGCTTCCAGCTGTGGCAGGCATGATGCAGTGAATTGCTTTTGAATGTTCTTTACTCAAATAGGCAGTAATTACAAGCTTAAAGAGGTTTAGTGGTCCAGTAAACTACATAATCACCCCTGAATTAGCCCGGGCTCATCAGTTGCAGTCCAGCAAGCTCCAGTCTGCTGTTTGCATGCAGCCTTGATCACATAGCAACCTGATCAGCAGGTGTGGAACAGCCAGAGTCCCCCATAAACACAACTGTCTACTGGGGACAATGATCTCTAATGAGATGAGGCTACACCATCACTGTAATTTAAGTGGGAGAATTAGCAGCAGAGAATGAGGACCAATTCCAGGGGTCTTTAGTCATATTGGGAGCAGCTCAGAGACTCTCTTTCTCTCTCTCTCTCTCTCTCTCTCCTTCACTCTGTCTCTCTCTCTTCCTCAGACTCAGACAGCTCACCAGACGTACTGCTTTCACTCCTAACTTAGGGTCCTTTAATTCTTTATACAAGGATTTTCCCTGAATATTTAATGCCGGACAAGGCATCTGTAAAAGCAATCATGATTACTGTCAACACACTCCTTCTAAAATGGTATGGTTGTATTTCTTCTCCCTTGTCTTTTCTCTTAATGGTTTCAGAACTCTCTCGCTTTGATTTTTAAAGTGGAAAAGTGTTCTTCGGGGTTGCCGACAGGTCTCCTCTTAGCTGGCCCTGGCTCTGAAACAGCAGAGATGCGCTTTCTGTCATTTCCAAAAGACCCTGACTTTATTGGAGCTTATTGTATAAAGTGGTCGTGAACCTTCTGCGCAGAAGTACGGACCAATATGGTGTGCCCTTGCTTTGTTTTATCTGTTAAAGTGCAATTCTCGAGGCAGAGCCCGCCCTGTGTGTTGAAACAGTCTCCATTATCATTCCTTCTGTCCCCAGTGAGGCCCCTTTAAGATGGAGAACTTGAATTTCATCTTACTGGCCTTGGAGAGTGGGAAGGGAACTTTCTGCAGCCTATAAACCCAACGAGAACATAGCGTGGACCGGGGAGAACCTGAGACTGATGAGAAAAGGGAGAACGCAGCCAGAGAGAGAGGGAGGCGGTGAGAGCAGACTACGTGTGGCCAACTCCCAGCGCCATCTGACCTGCCAGTCACTTAGGTGGTGCCTCAGTTTCCCCATCTGGAAAGCAGAGGTCAGAAGACTTACCTCATCCTCTTGATGTAAGGGGTGAACGAGGTAGTACATGTAAAGCACATAGACCAGAGTGAGTATGATATAAATGGCAGTTAAATGAAATGCCAAAGATCGACACTGCTGTCGGATTTGGGGGCCCGAGTGTGCAGGAGGCATCATGGCCAGGATGGGGCTCTTGGCTCTCTGACATCTATCTGAAGTCTTGTATTCACAAGCATTTTTGGAGCCTCGGACTTCAGTAGCACACATTCATTCACCAAATAGATATTTATTGGGCACAGAATGAGTTGTATCATGAATGGGAATGGCATTCATGTGTTTTTATTATTATTCGACCGAAATGAAATGCTTCCAAGAGTCATTTAACTCCTATTTAATTAAGAATCGCATAAGAAATCGAAGTCATTGGCAAAAATATAGATGCAATGTATTTCAAAACAGACCAGGTCAGGCATCTTATAATGTGGTTGGATGGGATAGGAGACCTGAGTTTCTCTCACCCTTCCGGAGCATCTCGGTCTAACACCTACCATCCTTCCTGGACCTACAAGCAACGCTATGAGTATGCATGAAGTCATGGACTTACTCGTTTTCATTGCGTTCTCCGCCTTGTAGAGAAATCTACTGTTGCGTCCATTCATGGAAGCGAAACAGAGGGCGTGCGTGCGCGTGCGCACGTGCACGCGCACACACGTAACGTAGTGAAAGCAGGGAGAGCTGCAACTTGAAGGGACTGCCTTGTTTTTCTGTCTCTCCAGTTTTCCACCTTGGTCAGGACGCAGTCTGAACACTTTCTTGTTGCTCATTTTAGTGGAAGTATTTGAGTTTTTTTCTAGCTTTTGCAGAATTGACTCTTAGGGAGTCGCGGTCTTCATATGCACTCGGGATTAGCCCCTTGGGGTGGTGGAGGATGGCCCCACTCACTATACAACAAACAAAAGAGTTTGGAAGAAGGCCTACCTGACTCGATGGTGACCACGCACAAACCTCGGCTCTACCACGTCTCAGCTGCGTGAACCTGAGAATGAACGCTAGGCTGCGACTCCTCCAGGTACAGCCTCACATCTCCGTGGGCTATGTTGATCACCTCTGCCACCAGCGGCATTCCAACTTCAAGCAACCCTGCATGGGGTTTCTGAGGCTGCATGTCTTTACAGCCAGCTTCCTCTTTCTCCTAGGGAGCAACTGGTGGGTTTGAACTACTGACTTTGTGATGATAAGTCCAACACTAGACTGCAACAGCACAGGGCACCGTCCTTCCTAACGCTAGGCTACTATTAATAAGATTCCTTTGGATGAGTACTGTAAGGGATCATTCGGGTTAAGGTTCTGCAGGACTACCCTCCACACCAGAACACCGTTCTCTCCCCTGGACACTGACTACCAAGGTGGACGCCCAGGAGGTACAGAGGAGGGGGAGGGTGACAAGGGTGGGGTGGGGGTGGGGTGGGGTGGCAGCTTTTCTCTCCTGAATCAAGGCTCTGAATGAGGCAGAGAAGCATTCCATCACTACTGAGCTCCATTAGTATCTTTGCTCTTGTGCCATGATGATATGGTTTGGGTTTAAAATGATTAAGGCTACAATTTTAAAGGTGGTGAAATGGGAAAGAAATGGGAAAGAATTAACAGTGGAAATGCAGCCAAGATCTAGCACAGAGCAGCCGTGTGCCTGTGGGCACGCTAGTTGGCCGGTACTAGCCTCACCATGCTCATCTGTGAAAGGGACCTAAGCACAGACCCTGCTCGTGGGGCCTCAGAGGACATGAGATCATGGGTGCTGTGTGTTTGTGGTGCTATTCGGACTGACTTAAAATAGCAAGAGTTTAAAATAATTCAAACAGACACTTAAAAGTGAAGCAGGGCTTTCTTGCTCGCCTCCCCTGTTCCTCCCATCCTGTTTTTCTTAATGGACATTTTTGTGTTTCTTTTTATAGCCATGGTCTTCTGAGAGAATCAATATTCAGGGAGTTCATTAATAATCATAAAATGTACAAAATCATGTGAGCGCTCTTCATGAATTTTAATACTTTTAGGGAGGGGGTTGTAAGTAATTGCTAATTTAGAGTCTAAATGATATATGTATATGTGCACCTATATGTATGTCTATATAGGTATACACACATTTTCAGATATATACATCTTAAATACTCCTGATGTATATAAGAAATATTTTAGAGCTATCCTCGTTAAGTATATAATACATATAATGAAGAATAGATCTAAAACATCGTTATAATTACAGAGTTGCAAGCAACTAAAGAAAAAAGCAATTATGCAGGACTACGGCATCTCTCAATCTAAATCTCTAGTTTTTTGATTCGTATTTTTATTTTAGGTTTAACCAGTATTTTCAAGAAATTAAAAGATCAGATAAGTGAGGCAGGCAGGGCATTTTAAGATTGGCCCTCTCATAATTGGCTATAAACAATGTTTTCATTGCTCTTATTATAACGATAACCTCATTAGTGCAAAACCCACGACTGTTATGAAATATTACACCGTGTTCTACTTTGCCTTCCATGGTTATGTCATTTTCATGTGATAAGATCAAGTGTACAGATTCCGACCCGACTCTTCTACCTGCACATGTCCACAGGCCCCCCTTCTCATAGCTGTTGCTGGCTGTCCAGGAAACCAGAGGGATTGTCTGCAAAGTGACCCACCAGGCCCCAGGAGAAGCCACAGCTAAACAAGCAAGGGAGCACATTGCCTCTAAGCAGCAAGGCAATCTGGGGGGCCTCGCTGTGGCATGCAGACGGCGGGTCGAAATCCCGTGACTTCACTGATGATGCTCCCAACATTTGGGGTTTCCTCGCCAGCCTCTCCCGCCCTGGTGCTTCTTTTGATTCCAGCCAGAGTGAGGATGCAGGGCTGGACTACTATGCATTCAGGCTTGGTTCTGCGGCTGCATGGGGCTCTGCCTTTGTAATGCAAATGGACGCACAAAGTGCCTCTTTGATAATGTGCAGTCAGAAGACAAAAAAGCATTCACGGAAACAGTAAAACTAATTCATAAAGCCGAAAGACAATAGGACAGCATTATGGATTTTTTTTTTAAGGAAAAAGTATCCTAGATCAATATAATTGTCACAATGTAAGCTATTCATAGTCTATGCTAAAGGGAGGAAGGGCCCCAAGCTTAGTTCAAGGGGCAGAAGTTGTTATTGGCAAAAGAAAAAAGTTAAACAAATCTTATAAATATATTTGGATATATGATTAAGAGGTTTCTGCAGATCTTCTTCAAGGTCAAACGTCTAACTGACTATTTTCATGTAGATATGCCATACTATTCCTTCAGAAGAAGGAATCTTTTAAAACTCAGTAGAAGTTTTAAAAAGGCCCAGAGATGCAATGGTTAAAAGCCATATAGTCGATTTTCTTTCTTTCTTTTTTTTTTTCTCCTTTAAAGGGAGTATCTCTCCATCACATACCAGAGTTTAGCTCAAGGTCAACTTATATTAATGCATTAAACTTAGCTGTGGAGGAGGCAAAGGGCTGAAGGAAAAGGGATAAAAGAAGTTCCGAAATTGTTCTTTCAACATATTCAGCCAAGCAACAGAACATTGCCTTGATAGGGTTATATTGGACAGTTGCCATAATTCCTCCTGTTAGACCAGCTCCTCCGGTACCTATTCCCATACCTTTTAAAGTATAGCATGTAACATTTTGCTTGAAAATTGCTTCTGCCTCTATTGCTTTGTTATAGCTGTTTGGCAGTTTCCGTATAGAGGCAGTCCTGTGTCACAAGGAATTACTAATCTGAGGCTTGAGAAGGGGCAACGTAACCTTCCATTCTCTCGCCAGCGAGCTCTGTACAGGATTATTTTCAAATTCTCTGCTGCCATTACAATGCGCTGTTAGCGTGGACAAGGCGGTGAGGGAGGGGACATCATTGAAACTTGGTTACCAGGGTAGATAAGATAAAGTTCATCACTGCCTTGGCATCCACGTTTGCAGTCAGGGCTGGAACATTTGACGAAAGGAGTACATTTGGTCAAGGATATCAGTAAAATAGATGGCTGGACTTTTTCCATTTGAGCTAGCTGAAGAGTTTATCTTTTCCCATGGATGCCCCCACTTAAAAAACAAAACAAAACAACACTGGCCGAGTGATTGAAATAAATGTTTCCTCCAGCGTGCCCTAAGTGTTTAAATGCCAGAGCCCCAACCTGGGGTGGGGGCTAGCCGGGTAGGGGGTGGGTGAGGGGTGGGGGGAGTCTTCCTACCCCGCCTCAAGGAATGAAATGGGGACTGTGCAGAGAGAACTTTCTTTAGAAAGTTGCCATTTTCTTTCTGCCACGTTCGATTCCTCGCCACTGTTAAAAATGACAGTTCCGGCTGCACTTTTACCTAAGCTATTTTTAGCCCTTGTCTTCTGCTGAGGCCTCTACTTCCAGGCATGCTTAACTATTTCTATGACGCAGAGCGCACATGCTAAGGATCGCATTTTAAACATCTTCGATGTAGTCTATTAAGCTATATGGGGTCATTATGCGAAGTCTTCTAGACGACATCTAAAGCCCATGAGGAGCAACGGGCGGGCGGTTTAAATTTCGGCATGAGACGTCTACCAGAAAGGAGAAGCCGGGGTGCTGATTGCGGAAATCGTGATGGTCATTTTGTAAGTCACCCCTTCTTGCTGAGGGCCACTCATTTCCAGCATCTACCCCCCCCCACCGCCGGGCGAAGCCAGGCGTGTTCACGGGTGCAGGGGGTTGATGCTGGAAGGGAGGGTCAGCCTCACCCATCCATAATCACTGTTTTACGGCTTTCACTCCTTCCTGAGGTGTTAATGTGGACCCAGTGGGAACCACGCAGAAAGAAGGAACCCTTGCCGCCCCTGTACTGCCTGGCTCTCTCCCGTCTCAATCGTTAATTCTGATTGTAAGATGTAAAGGTAATTTTGTTTGCTCTCTTAATGCGATGTGGTTCTCCCAGTGGCCCTGGCAGATCCTTTCTCAAATTCCCATTTTGATCAATTGTTTGCAAATAATTAAGCTTTTAAGAGATAATGGCACGAGACGAAGATACACAACAAAGGCCAGGTCTCCAGTCATTGTCTATTGGACCATGGTCAAGTTTGCTTTGATAGCCCAAGGTAGATTGGCGTTGCCGGCCTGTTTCATCCGTCTTCCCTTCGTGAGCGCCTCCTGAGCCCTCGGCAACTCGTGGCCTTGCCGTCTAAGTTTGGCCATAGCAAAGATGTCCAGGAAAAGAAGCAGGCTTGACTCACCCAAGGCCCTAGGCTGCAGTGGTTTGCAATGAACTTCCTATTTGCTGTCTCAAGTGGCACCTTTTAGAGATCGCTCTTTCCTTTTGCGACATGAAGGGGCTGCCTCTGTCTGTAGCATCCTCACGAGCCCAGTGGGTGGAAGGCAACAGGCCTTTGAGTGTTTGCACAGCAGACCTGCCTGTGGCAAAGTTGGGTTTTTTTTGGTTTTTTTGGCTTAAGTCTACAAAAGAAGAAGTCATACTATTCCCCCAAAATAGCTCCCCCCAAACAAAACGAGGGTATCTGGTAAAGATGCATAGGCATTAAGATCTTTAGGCAAATTGGATGTCAATTGAGAAGCCTATTTCTTTGCGAAGGTGTGGCTGGCTATGGAGGAAGTACATGAAGTTGTAGTTTTCATGCGATTCTTGCAATTATAGATTTTTGGGGGGAATTGAGGGTTTGTGGGGCACCACGGGCAAGGACTAAGAGAAAAAGGACAAAATGCATTCAGCTGACCCACCCTCAGTAGAGACAGGTGGAGAATCTTGTTGATTCCTTATTTTTCCCCCCTTAACAATGGCCAGATAATTGGGATAGGGATTTTGCCCAGGCTCACTCATTTCTATTAATATATATGTACATCTACCTCCTGAACAACTGAAAATTACTTAATGGAGACAGAGTGGTGCTGGGTCTCTATAGCTTGAGGCTGCCTAGCAATTATGCTGCATGAAATTAGACACAGTTTGTTCCAATTACTTAAAATCAGATCACATGAAAAGTGACAGAAGGAAAAAAAAAAGTGTGTGTGTGGGAGAACTTTCCCATTTTATGATATTTAAATTATGAAATCAGAAACTACACGATGTGAAGAAACAACATAAATTTGCATTGAAAAATTTGAGGGCCATCTTGTTGCTCTTTGAAGCTGTAATGACTCAGGTAATTTTAATGATCCAAAGAGAATTTTCCTGACACCACTTACATAAATAAAATGTGAATTGCATTTGCCTTAGAAGAATGTCTCTGTGAAGCTTGCTCACAAACAGGCATGCAAAAATACTCCCGAAAACACAGCACAAATAAAGGACTGTGACAATTCTCAGTTTTTCAAAGTAACTAGGGATACATGGCATAAATATTCATTTTTATCCAGTTCCTATCGTACCCTTAAGACACAGTTAACAGGGCAAGGGCAAAAGGTTTTGCCATCTGTTTGCCACCTGTTGAAAGTTACTCAAAGAAATTTCCATAGGACTCGGAAAGCGGTACGCAAGATACTGTTACGGAAAGCGGTATCGACGAGACGCTACTGGTGTACATCCTGTATTAGTCTAGGTACTTTGGAGAAACAAATCCACAGCAACTCATGTATAAGAGAGAGTTTTTTGTAAAGAAAGTGTGCATCACGAAAACATCCCAACCCAATGCTGCCCAAGCCCACAAGTCCAACATTAGCCCATTAACCCAACACCAGTCCACAAAGTCCTCCACCTCACAAAACAGAGGCAATGATGCCGGCTGCAGGAGGAAAGCTGAGTCAGTGAATGAATGAGCAGCTCAGCACTGGCAGGGGTCTCCACACCATTGCTCCAGCACCCAGGGCTGTATCGGGATAGGTCCATGTAGCTTCTCCTTGGGGGTGTCTTGTAGGAAGGAAGTCAATCTTGCAAGCTGAAGCAGGCAACTTCTAAGGCAGCTGCACCCGGTGCAACCATCACAAAACAAGAGACCCGAGAACTAGAAAGGCGAGGCTCACCACCCATTTATCTCTCCGCCTTTCAACCAGCCCCACATGTGATTATCGGCCAGGCTGGCACAATTAACTAACTCACATCCAATTGCAGCTCTACCTGGCAACTAGTGCCAACCGCTGGATGCTATACTTTGAATACTTCAACCCGAGTTTATATTCCAGTTGGATGACAATGTAATAACTGTTGGCTCTTTCACTTCGATGGAGTTTAGTACTTACATGGATGGCCAAACCAAGCATTAGGAGAGGTGTCCTGGCATTCGGAGTCACCAGTGAGTGGCAACATGCATGATACACCTTCACAGGGTCACGTTTACCTCTGTGTGGTTCTGAAACTGCTGTGCAAGGACCCCCAACCGTGATTCCATACTCTGTCCACAGGATAGAGAGAATCCTTTGGTTTGCGTTGTGCGGCAGGTCTTTGCCTTCCAAACCTCAGGGTAGTGGACGGTTTCCGGCTGTCTTCAGTGGTGGTGGTGACTGTGGCAGGCACCGCCTGGAGCACACAGATTGTCTTTGACTCGCGCTCCTCTGTGAGGGTCACACGCCTTCATCCGAAAAGAATGAGTTGACATTGCTTTCGGAAATGAAGTAAAGGAGGAGAGTGGAGCTCAAATCGGATTGTTTTATACTTTCGATGGTAACATTGGCAACGTGGGACCAAAGCGGGACATCATTGATAAACTCATATCCTGGCGAAACAGCCACACGGCAGCTGAAAACCATATACCCTAGCTTGTCGTGCATTCTTTCCAAAAGTCGGGACTTTTTAAAAATGCCGCAGGACGCGGGAACATTTGTTAAAAATCGGGACTGTCCCGCCAAAAGCAGGATGTCTGGTCACCTTATCCTGTGGGCTTCGACTTTTTATTATTGGAGGTTTTGATATTGCATCTGAGTAAAGAATATCTCTGTAACATGGCAAGTCATAGTCATTCTTTTGGCAGATGCGTAATGGCTGGTAGCCATGTGCTGGTCTGGGTCTTGAGGATGGTGGGCAAGGAGAGAGAGGCCAGGACTTACTTCACAGTAGCACCCATGGCTAATCACAGGCTGTCTGTCGCCCAAAGTGTGGATGTTGGGGGTGTCTGGGAAGAAAGTTGACCGACTTCTGAAAAAGCAGTTGCTGGAAAATCCTAGGGGACGCAATTCCTCTCTGAAAGCCTGCGGCTGTGCCAGGAGTCCGGGCTGAGTCCACAGACACCGCGTTGGGTAAAGTGAGTGGGAAGAGAAACCACCACAAGGAGGGACACCCTTGAACCCGGTGTTTCAGGGAGCGATGCCGGCTAAGAGCGAAAGAGGAGAAAGGCTGGCGGGAGAGGGATACATTGGAGTCGTGATAAGCTGGCTGCGTCAAGCTGGGCGTTTGAGCTGAGACTGGAAAGTGATAAAGAACGAGGCCGGGTCATAAGAACAAGCGCTGCGTATCGGAAGACCAGTGGAGCTGGACAGAGGCATGGCATGGGGGTGGGGTGGGGGTGGGGGCGTGACATGCTGAAGACTAAGTCCGGGAGGCGGGCCTTTCTTGGTGATGGGGAGCTTCCAAGGCTGTGATACGAAGTCGGGAGTTCTGGGTGTTTGTTTCCTTGAGCAAGGAATGAATGAAAACAATGAGAGGCGTTTGTCACATCCTTTGGGCGTGGGGAGGCTGCAACACTGGACGTGACCACAGGAAAGATCACTGATTGTGTCTCTTGCTGACCGACCACCCCTCCCTGGCTAGTCTCCTTACCTGTAGCACAGGAGGGATGGTAGATTCCATTTATGTCCCTCAAAGGGATGTAATGGGGATTAATTACCGTCTTGTCTGTAATACACTTGGAGCTCTTCAGAGAAGGGCACTATATCCCATAAAAGCAAAGCCTTATTCTAATTGTGTATTTATTGATTAAGTGACAATCAAAGGCAATGCTTATGGGAAAAATTGCTATATCACTGCTCTCTGGAAACGAATCCCATGTGCATAGATCGAGAACATACTTAAACTTACATATAAGAACACTGAAGTGGCCATTAACAGCCTTTTTAGCATCTAATCAGACATTATTAATGAGATTAGAAGCTATGTTAATTAGCTTTCAATAGACCCGCATTCAGTTGTAGGGAGCATTGGGGGAGGGGAAACTTTCATATTCATCAGAGACCTCAGGGTTGGCGATCAGAATAACTTTATCTTGGGTGAGTTTCGGAGATGCTGTGTTGTAAGCCAGCCAATGGCTCTGGGGATGGAATCATCTCCTCAACTCTCTCCCTGGGTTTCAGAAATGAATTTTTCAAATTCAGATATAGTAGGCTTTTGATTAAAAAAGAAAAAGCGCCAAAATTAATGACAGTCAAATTCTAAAGGTTCGCACAGAGAGGGATGGGTTTCATTTTACGATCTTATTCGGCCATACCCTTTCTCCACTGTAACTCATGAAGAACATAGTCGGACTTGTTCTTGGCCCGCAAAATATGCTGGTCTTTGACCTCAGATTGGCCTGTGTTCAGCATCCCAGTGTGTGTTGACATTCACATATGGAAACCAACTTTGGTTGGATTTTGTTTGTCCGTGCGTTGGAGAAAAGCTAAATAAACGAAATGGTGGCATTGTTTTTTGAAATAAATATAGCTGCTCCTTCCATCTTGATATCTGCTTCCAGCAAGGTGCTTAGCTACTGGGCTTGTTGATTTAAATTGTTAAGTCCATGGTCTTATGAAAATAGGAAGGCCGAGTGGTCTGTTTTTATATGGCAAACCAAGGGGTTGCCCTTGTTTGAATCCTCCCCAATACCTCAAGGACCAGACGGAACTTTGTGTTTGCAACAAATAAACCTGTTAACGGGATAAACTCAGTATCAAGGTGCTGCAAGTATCCTAAGTAGCTATTTATACACTTCACTAATCTTTGTAATTGGTTTGTCTTTTACTGCCATTAATTAGATGATGTAGTATTCCATTAATAAGAATGACACACCTCAGCATTTTTACCTTTAATTATAGACTTGACTAGACACCCGGGTTCTTGACAGAATGGCCGGAATATTGTCTAACATATCGCGTCTCTTTTTTCTTTCTCCTCAGCACCCTTACCCTTCTGAAGAACAGAAGAAGCAGCTGGCACAAGACACGGGACTCACTATCCTTCAAGTGAACAATTGGTAAGTAATTTGGCTTTGTGTTTACACACCATCTGTTTTCCCCTCTGGCAACCTGCAGCCGATGTTTTGCATTAAGAAGACACACCTAGTTATTGCTGCTTTCCCTGGTGGCTTGTTGATCCAAAGGTGAATGCGACACTGTCGACTGCTCCGCGAGACACTTGCTAGTGAGGACAAGAAAACATCCCCACTTCTTTTATACGTTGGTAAATTTTTACACCATCTATGTGTGTGGCAATTGGTTTCTGTGGAGACTGAGGCCTTAAGAGCCCTGTCGGGTCATCCCCTCCGTTTTATGGGATCGCCGTGAATTGAAGTCACTCGAGGGCACTGGGTTGGGTTCGGATTTGGTTTACTGGCGTACACCTATCTAGGTTTTACAGGTGGTGAAGCACTCAGAGGCTAACTGCAAGGTCGGCAGTTTGAACCCATCAGCTGCTTCAAGGGAGAAAAATGTGATGGTGTGCGTGTGTAAGCAAAGATGTATAGCCCCGGAAACCCTCTGGGGCAGTTCTACTCTGTCCCGGGGTCGACCCCATGGCCTGGGTCTGGTTCATTTTGCGTGGGTGGGTCCAGGTACGTGTTTAATGGACGTCGCCATGGCTCTGTAACTGTAGCTCTGCTTGTGGATTTTGTGATGTTTTGATTGAACCCTTTAGGATAATCGATACACAGAGGAGTTTCATCCTAATTTTCCCAGGAATCAAGATTTCCCTTTCTCCCATCAGTCGGCGTTCACAGTCATGGAATTCAGTTAGAAGTCGCAAGGGCTGTGCGTTCAAGGATGGTCTCCCGTTTGCTTGTGTCTCCGGTGAATTGAAAGGGGGAAGTTGTGTTTGTCTTTGGGAGCTTTTCAAACCCGGTGGGTCTCAGAGCTGCGCAGTGCTGTTTGGGAATAGCTATGGGAATTCCTGATCTGACGCCACTCCCAACTCCCACCAATGCTATTCTGACTGAATGCACACTGGTATGGCAACGAGGCTTGAGAAATATGGTTTATTAACCTTTGCCAGTGTGTTGAAAGGCAGGTTTCACACAAGTACCCGGGGCTAGTGTCATACTTGAAGGATTTGGAAATCCACTATCTTCTCAACTTCAGTGTATCTAATTCATTGTCCTGATATTTTTAGATTAGCATTTATGGTAGGGGAAACCTTATCGTCTGAAGTGAAATGCTAAGAGAAGGCCCAAAGCCTGGATGGTGAGGCAGCACCATCTTGCAGACAGCAGTGTTTCTATCTGTTCCATAAGCATCAAAGATTAATATGACGGCCGCTCTGATTACAGGGCCTAATCCATTTTGGTGAATACATTTGTTCTTGATGTCCACTGCACCGACCTTAACAGACCCTTCTCTGACAGAGAGCCTGGGAGTCTTTGGGGGAGGTTTCAGATATATTAAACCCTGTTACAGAAAATGTAATTTCTCTCAATATAATCCCACGTATCCTTCAATTTAGTATTTTAGAGATAACAGGCTCCTTACACTATATTTGCCTTTGGAGGATTAATTTACAAAGTGGACTATCTGCAAGACACAGGCCGACACACAGGCATCGCTTTGTAAGGGTTATCCATTTCTCCAACCTCGCGGCAGCCTTGGGAGATCGATCTTTGCAGCCGCCCTTTCCTGTTCATGGCCGCAGAACGAAGGGGAGTCTTAGGAGAGCCACGTGTGGCCCGGGATCCAGGCGCTCTTAAGCGGTGTCCATTTTCTGGTTTCCACCTACCCTTCTCTCTTCCTTTCTTCGAGTTTGCGGCTCGCACACATTCGCATGGAGTCTTTCCCCTGAATTCACGTCTTAAAAAAAGTCAACTGAGGAAGAGGTGCATTTAATGCAATCCGGAGGCGATGCACACACTGCACGTCCCAGGAACCGTCCAGGGTGAGGACAAGGAGTGTCCAATGAGCTCTCTCATTAAGGGAAGCGGAGGCTCTGTTCAGGTGACAGATCACACAGGCCATTGCGCTTCCTCCGCAGTGTGGCTAGCAAACTCCCTCCGCCCCATGGTCCCCGAGCACACGTTCCAGGGCAAATTGCTCTCCCTGAGTGGACGACCTCGTGGTACCTTCCTGCGGAGGCAGAAGCAGCAAGAAGGTCCTGTGAGACACAAACATATTCATTGGTTTGCCGAGATTCTACGCAGCCTCTGTGCTCAGCCAGCGGCCACCGCCCTGTGTTACAGATGTCGTGGTTCTTAGGTGCCACGGAGACAGTCCCGACTCACAGCGACCCCACAGACGACAGAAGGAAACATTGCCAGGTCCTGCGCCGCCCTCACGAATCCTGGTGCTTGAGCCCGTGGGGTCCAGCCACCGGGTCCATCCATTGCATTGAGGGTCTTCCTCTTTGCCACGGCTTTACCAAGCATGATGTCCTTTCCCAAGGACTGGTCTCTCCTGATAATGTGCCCCAAAGTACTTGAGAGGAAGTCCCGCCAGCCTCGCTGCTAAGGAACATTCTGGCTGCATGTCTTCCAAGACAGAATTATTTATAGTCAGAAAGTGTGTGTGTGGGGGGAGAGGGATCTTAAAAAAAGAGTTATCACATATACCATAAAATAATATACCCTAAACAACATACAGATATTCCATTCTGCCCAGTGTGTATCAGTTAAAAATGACTCTTAAATTATTTGGGACAGAAACACAACTCGGGGGCTTCACCAGCACTGTGTGTAGTGCAGGTTAGAGTTCTCTCTACTTTCATGTGGATTTCACACAACTTTCCTTGGTACTGCCTTACTCTTGCATTTGGTAACGGTTTCAACTCTCCCAATTTCCTTTGTAATAGAGGGTGACCCTGAAACACGAGAGATACATCCCATAATCCTAACCCAACTGCCATCAGTAAGATCCTATACAGAGTTTTCAAAGCTGTACATCTGTACCGGAGCAGATGGTCTCCTCTTTCTCCCAGAAGGTGATGGCTAGGTGTGAACCCACAGACCTTGCTCTTTGTAGCCCAATGCCTAACTCACAGGCTATAATAGAGGTTCAATTTTCATCAATAAAGCATGATGAAAAATGACACCCCCCCATGTTTGATGGGAGTTTTAAAAGATTTATTAATTCTCATTCAGACCTTTTACTTTTAAGGAATTAAATAAAATATCAAAAAGAACATAAATAAAAGTAAATTAAGAATATATATTTATTTATATATATATTTCATCCTTTGAACTTAGAGGAGGAAATACGCTTCAAAAATAGGGAAACCCAAAATTAGAGAACCTGACAGTGTGGTCGATCTGAGTACTAGAAAGCAGAATAAACCCTGAGTGGTTTTCCTTGTACTTTATTGTAACAAGAAATTACCAAAGCTTCTTGAGGAACCTGCCTTCCCTTTTCCTGAATGAAACACTAGCCCAAGTTACTGCCTGGTACAAGTACTCATTTTTCAAAAGTCTCATTAGTATTTTAGCAGTTTCCTTCATCTCGCTCAGTCACAACTTAAAAAAAAAAAAATCAACAACCTCCCCCTATCTTCCTTCTTAGATTCCTTAAAACTTGTTAACACACATGTACAGTTCTGTGTGAACCATGACTCACTGTAAGTCACTGTTGGAGAGATTTAATAAAATGCCGAAGGGCAGGTTGGGTGTAGATCAGTCATAATTATTGGCAGCAACATCACATATTGAAATGCACAATATGTAAGTGAAAAATATAAACTTGTGTCGGGTGGTTAGCTTGTCATAGAAACCCTGGCTGATGTAGCTTTAAGTTTGGTCTGGAATGGAAAGTAGGGTGAGAAGTTTGATGCATTCGAATCGTTCCTTCATTTCATCATGGAGCTAATTTTACCCTTCTTCCACGGACAACGACGGGATATGTGTTACACGCCCTAGCTGCCTGTTTCTGTAGAAGACGGGGCTGGTAGTAGTGAAGGGGTGGGCAGGGGGAGTGGGTATATGGGGAAATTTGAATGTTTCGTATGAAAACCAATCTGGTTATTCAAGAGAAAATTTGAAATAGAAAATAATTGTTGAACCTCTTTTAGTTGGTCTTGTCAGAGTAAAAACAGAAGGCAGAGTCTTTAACAGGTTTGGTATTTGTAATTGCAGGATTTGGAGACTCAGACAGGATGTGAAATTTATTAGATGATGCCAAGTCCACGCCAATAAATTATGTGAGGATTGAGGCAATTTTGCAAATAATTTGCTTAAAGTGAATTCATATTTTTTTTAAGTATTGACTTCCATCGCTAATGGCCTCAGTATCTCCACCCAGCCTGCTGGCGGGAGACTGAGAGCACCGGCACTGTGGAAGTGCAGTGTGTGTCAGAAATGCATGCCATCTTGCTCCAGTGCTCGCCCCGCCCCAATTATAATTTGATCTGAAAGGATAAATAATAGCATTTGGGCCTTTTGTCTTTTGGGCTCTCCACTGCTGTTGCAATGACAAACATTTCTACACGTCCACAATTTTTTCATCTTGTAAGTAGAAACTTAAAGGGCGGGGATTAGGTGGCAGTTTAGGGCTTCCTGTACTTAGGCTGAGCTCTAAAGAGCATACTCACATGCAAAATGAACAGCAGGGTTTCTTTTTCTCTTAAAAGACATGAAAAAGTAAAAAAAAATTATAAATTATCAAGGGTTCATGAGGGAGGGAAGGAGAGAGGAAGAGGGAAAAATGAGAAGCTGATACCAAGGGCTCAAGTAGAAAGAAAATGTTGTAAAAAATGATGATGGCAACAAATGTGCTTGTCACAACGGATGGATGGATGGATTGTGATGAGTTGTACGAGCCCCCAATAAAATGATTTTAAAATATATACCTTTATTTCGTATATTGAAAATGTGAGTATAGCCTGATCGAATAAGAACGCCCTTCTGTATTGTCCCACTGATGTTGCAGACTGGATTTTCATGATGACAATGTGTGTTTTGTGATTGTGTCTCCATTGTTGGAAGCCTCCCAGGCATCCTGCCTCAGCATGGTTCTAGCCTAAGGTATACTGAATGAATTTTATAGTTTTTTTTGCTCACTATTTCTCATTCGAACATTATCCCATTAAGGAGTGGTGTTAGAAGCTTACTCCTTTGTGCACTGAGGAGGCAATATGGGGTTGGGGTGCAAAGGACCTTGACCTTTTAGTTCCACTTGGTTCCATGTCTCACATGGGAAGTACAGTCTGTGTGTGGAGAGAAAGTTCACATTCCATCAATACAAAAAAAAAAAAATCCAAACACTTTTCAGTCCAGTCGATTCTGACTCCTGGGAACCTCATGGGCATCCAAGTAGAATTGCCGTCAGATTCTCAATGTCTGCAAAACTTACAGGACTCACTAGGCTGGTCTTCCATGACTGCTGGGTGGATTGGAACCAATGACCTTTTTGTTGTAGTTGTTGTTAGTCAAATGAAAATCCAAACTCACTGCCAGTGAGCCGATTCCAACTCAGAACACTCACAGGGGACAGAGTAGAACTGCCCCTGTGGGTTTCCGAGACAGGGAATCTTTACAGGAGTAGAGAGCCTCTTCTTTCTCCCGTAGAGCAGCTGGTGGGCTCAACCCGCCGACCTCATGGTTAGCAGTTCAACCTAGTATTCCACCAAGAGGTCCTTTGTTCTTAACTCACTACACCACCCAGTAGCTGATGATAAACCAACCGAGTAGCATCCCGACTACCTGAGTGGACACTGTAGAGAATTGCCCTCACTCCAGAACGCAGAGATTTCCCCAGCCACTCCATGTACTGCCCTCAAAAGCACACAGCGTTCAAGCATCACCTCTCATTTACTACGAATGAAGACAACCAGTGTGTTAGCCTTACAGCTTTATGCCACTGGCAGGTAAAAATGTAAACTTCTTTTTAAGAAAATAGTAATCTCCTTTATTACCACAAACAGATTCAACTGGGAAAGGTCAGCTTCCTCCCTGAGTTACTGCCATCCTGCAACCAGCACTTTTCTAAGTCATCAAATATTCCATAAATACGGGTACCTGTTTAAATGTAAATGTGAAAACATTCGCAAATTATCCCTTCAACTTCTGTGATCTAGAAATCAATCGGGGGTCACAGGGTTTCATAGAATTGTTCGGCATTTTTTCCCCCCGCCCGACATAATTTAATAATACGTTTACAGATGTTGTTTAAACATTAGACACAGATTGTTTTGTCAATAAAGCTAAACAGAGGCATGACACAAAAGCAAGGGGAAACAGATGTAAAATACAGTGCGGCGTGGAAGGCACTCCAGGTCATTCATGGCTTTGCGCTCCAACTACAAAACGCAGTGTGCCGTGGAGGGTGGGTTTGCCTTGCCTTTGAATCAGCCAGCAACGGAATGGCTTCACACGCGTGCACGCACGTTTCATTAAGCAGATGATTTAACTTTTCCCGTTGGGAAGATAAGGTGTAACCTCCATTTAAGGTAAACTTCCTAGTTGATCAAGGGAGGAACGGTGCCATCTTTTTAAAAATGGAGGTGAAGAGGACGAAATAGAAACCAAAATCGTCTCCCCAGCACTTTCCACAAAACATGTTGTTCTCCCACATTTGGTAATTGCTGTGCTTTGCGCCTCGAGGGTCAATTCTAATAATATTACCTTTACAGGTGCTGCTCTGGGCTTAGATTATAGCAATCAAGACTACTCACTAGGTAAAGTACTGTCTCGTTGCTCATAAGAAAACATTGAAATCAGTCAAAAAAAATGTTGAGCTCGCATATTGCCTGAGACAGAGCTGGCAGGGTGCCAGGCAGCCAGCATATTATCAGGAAAGCTGAGCAAATAGCTTGCAGGGGAGAGAGCTGTGAATTTAGAATCCTTCAGGTAGTGTCACATCTTGGGGAGTCTTAGGGCTTCAACGGAGGCACTGCTTTTGTCTGCAGACTTAAAACAAAACAAAAACACAACACAGATCCAGCAAACTACCCTCTTTGAAAAGGACCCTACAGTCTGTTACATATCCTCCGATGTCAGCGTGACACCCTCAGTGGACTCAGCGCTTTCCTCTGGGGCGGAAAAGCACGCCCTTAACACGGATCGACATCGAAAAACCCCAGGTGCAGGTCTGGGATGTTGTCCACTGCACTCATGCCAACCCCCTCGCCCATGTTGCCGTGAGACCTGGCATGTGTGGGTGAGGCAGGCCCTTCTGGGGTCTCAGAAGGTCCATTTGAAGACTTCAGTAGTGTTTCTTGTGGCCGCTGTGTATGCTCCAGCCAGCATTCGGAGGCCATTGGCAGAGCTTGGCAGGAGAGTAAGAGCAGTGTCACCTGAGGAGGTACATCAGGGCCACGTAGGCTTGGAGCTCAAGGGAGGCACGGTGCTAAGTGAGTGAGGGGCCGGGTTTATCCTGTGAGCCCAGGTTTCAGAGCACCTGTGGTTTTGAAACCCGAAGGGTGCTGGCTGATTTTGAATCGTGTACTTCTTCTGGAAGGCGTCGTCCAGTTGGTTCTGACCCGCGGCAGCCCTGTGCACGGCAGAACCCACCGCCGCCAGGCCCTGCTGCTCTGTGTCAGCCACTGTTGTGGCCACCGGGTCAGTCCCGCCCAGTGAGCGTCTTCCAAGCATGATGGCCTTCTCCAGGGTCAGCTCCCTCCTGACAACAGGTTCCACCCTCTCTTCTAAAGAGCATTCTGGGGGTCCCTCTTCGAAGACAGATTGCTTTGTTCTGGCCATCCAGGGCACTTTCAGTATTCTTCACCAACCCCCTAACCCAAAGGCATCGATTCTTCATCAGCCTTCCTTGTGGAATTAAGCCTGATGTGTTGTCTTTCAGTGTCTCGGCACACGTGTCCGGCTTGAGAAATGGAAGGAGGCCCCTGTGCACCATGGACACCGGCAGAGCAGGGCTTCCTTCGCGCTGCGGGACGGGAGGGACGAGGGTGCTGAGAGATACCATGGCCCAAGGGACCGAGTCCTACTTGGCAATGCCCCATACCACAGGTGGCTCAGAACAGATTCTCTTGCCAACCTCCTGGCAACGTAGGGCTCAGCAGTCATATTGGGAAAGCAAACGAGATAAGGAGTCTCGTAGGGAAAAGACATGTGGCGTTAGAACTTTTCATCGGCCATCTCCACGCCTCGTGCCTCGAAGGCATGTCCTTGCTCAAGTTACCTTATCTCGGAGGGCAATGGGCCTAGCACATTCACTCTGTGGGTCTTCGGCTCAGGTTTTCACATGGACTGAACTATGACAGCTGCAAGAACTGTCCTTCACGACGTAGCACTAGTTCATTAGCCCCTCGGGCCTCTTGGGGAGTCCCGGTGTGTGACATAGATGGCTGAGGCCAGGACCGCTAGCCTGAAAGTTCCGCCTATGAAAGGCCAGGCAGTTTGCCCTTGAAAGGTCCCCGCTTTGCACACAGGGGGGTCCTATGCATTGGAATGGACTTGAGGGGAACTATAGCGTTTTGCTTCGAAAGGATCTTCCTGCTCTGATATTCCAATATTTGTTGCCAAGTAGCCCTGATGGCGCAATGGTTCAGTGCTCGGCCGCCAACTGAAAGGTTAAACCCACCAGCCATTTGGGGAGGGGATGGGGTGGGGGTAGGAGGTGCAGAGAGACCTTGATAATCTGTTCTCCTTAGGATTATAACCCAGGAGACCCGACAGGGCAGTTTTCCTCTGTCCTGTAGGGTTGCAGTGAGGATGGATTCAGCAAGCCCAGAGAAGCCAGGTGGAGGCTTAGAAACGGACCGTCTTTCCAACTTTACAGTGGCAGGGAGGGGAGAGCCCACATCTTTCCATACAGAGGCAAGCAGGAAAATTAATGAAAAAGTTGTTACTTTTCCTCATGTTAAATAAGCAAATCAGAGACTGTAAAATAAAACCTAGATGGAATTAAACGTCATCACAAGACATGAAAAACATGCGCGCTGTCATTTGAGGATCCACAATAAAGATAAATCAGTTGTTTTTAGCAGTGTGCTCTCAGTCTATGAAGGGCATGACAGATAATAGGCTGGAAATTTCTGAAGTTATTGTACAGCCAAATTTGTTTTTTCCTCAGGCATTCCATCTTTTTCTCTAGTAATTTTGTACATGACAAACTTTTTAGTGGGCACATTAATAATCTATAAGTAATGTGCTGTCGGGTGTCAGTTAGATAAGATGAAAAGACCATTTAAGCATTATGCATTTGCTTCATTGCAAGAGCATTATAGGTCAGGAGAAGTAGCTTTTGGATTGCAGCTCCGTGTGCAACATGTTCTCCCTCTCTCTCCCCTGCTCTCTCATTTGGCTCGTTTCCAAGTCTTCGTGGAAGAGCTGTCTCTTACGTAAGTCCTACAGGTAGGAGCAGATTTGAAATGCATGCTAGTGAATTCAGGGGACCACGGTATCAGCTATCTCATCAAAAGAGACTTCGGTGTTTTCTACCCCGTGACTCTTTGCCTTCTCGAAGGAAACTTTGTGCAGGGGAAGCAGCCTCGGCCGAGAGGGGGCCAGTGAAGCTTCAAACATTGGTAGTTTCCTTGCAAGTCGGGTTTAGGTCTATTCTTGTCAAATCTGTCTTACGTGTGTTTACATATGGTTTGCCTTTCTGGTATTTTCTGCTTGCACAGACCTGATCTCCACCTATTTTGTGTCAACAGTTGCCCAGGCCGGTGTTGGGTGATTAACCATTGAGCACCGCAGCACCGAGGCCCGAGGTCAGAGCGGTGCCCACGGAGACCCGCTGGGCTCCCCGTGTCTCGCTGACATCATCTTGCTTCAGGCTGCGCCTCCATAAAACAAACAGCCTTTCTGAGAGGTTGAAAAGTCAGCCTGAAATATTAAATCAGGGGGCAAATGCTGCCTCCTCGCTGGATAAAAAACGATTTTCTCAACAACAACCAAAAAAAAAAAAAGGCGTGGAGTCAGAGGTGTGGAGAAGCCAAGTGGTTCCCAGGGCACACCTTGCTGTGCATGGATCCGGTCCGCCTCGATCCAGCGTGTGAACAAATGTTCCCCGGCTTGTGGGAGATGCTTGCGGAGCAGGTTGGTTTCTTTCTTTGTTTGCCAGTGGAGTCAAAGAACATGAAGAGAAAACAGACCTCCAGCAAGATGGCTACAACCAGGGCTTTCCCTTCTAGTGCCCTCACGGGGGTGGGTGTTCCCCTCTTTATCGGCCTGACATCCTGAGCCTGGCCCATTCATATAAAAATAACTGCTCTTGACACCTGAGCAATAGCAAATAAACAAGCACCCTTCATCGCTTTCCCACGTTCACCGAATAGATCTCAAAGAACCAGTTGTGCTTCACACGGTTAGGTTCTGTCACTGAGAAGGGGGCGTGGGGGAACCTTTTTTTTGAAGCATGCTCATTTGAAAGAACAAAACAAAACATGGGGATGTCATCTCGAGTTCTACATCGGACAGCTAAAAAACGTTTCTTGCTGGTGGTGAGATCTGGTTTAAGATGGACAAAGTCTTACGTAAGAACAGTGTGTGACCTGTGGATGGAAACGAAACACAGCCTATGATTTCCAGAATATCGATGTACATCCATACACACCCAAGCTTCCAATATATATATTATTGGAAGAGATTCATCTGAATGTATCTCAGTGGTTTCCAGGATGGTTGCCCCATGGAAGAATTCTCTTGGCCTTTATCATTAGAATATCTGCTGCGGTTGACTTTATCTGATCCCTATTTTGGGGACAGAGTTCATATATACTCTGGGGTAGGGATGCCAAAAAGCTAATGGAGAAAGAAGATTGCACATGTCCAGAAGATAAAGACCTCGGTTGCTCCCATGGCTGGTCACCTGGCTGGTCACCTGGCAGTCCCTTCACAGTGAGGGTCAGTGGGGGCTGGACACGGACTGGGAGCCTGAAAGGGCATCACTGAACCCTTAAGGAAAGCTATGTCAAAGGGCAGTATTGAGAATTAGCATCTTTCTTCATCATGCTATTTCTTTTGACCTTTCAAAAAAAATTTTTTTTTAATGAGATGCTGGCGATCTTGAAGGTTATCAAAAGAGACCACGGATTAAGCTTTCAGCAAACCTGTGCCACAGAACCAGAAGCCGAGTCCTGGGAGGGGCCCTTGTGACTCAGTAGACAGAAGAGGATCCTGAGGCTCAAGGACCTTACTCTAGTCTAGTACACGGCTAGTTCCAGGCAGGATGGGACAGGGTCCTCGTCCAGTGCTTCCTCCACGCGACCATCATACGTCTGTAACAACTCGATTGAGCTCTGCTTCACGAGGCACACAAGTCACCCACGTGAAGGGGACAAGTTCCTTGTTTTTCGTCTGTTCGCAGACTTGTGTAACCATCAACACGATTAATTTTCCTCACCCTCAAAAGAAACCTCATTCCTTTATCTCTCGCCCCCATGCCCCGCAGCCCTGAGGAACCAGTCGTCTACTTCCTATTTCTGTAGATTTGTCTCCTCGGTGCCTTTCATAACAATGGTGTCCGACGTGCTGTTTTGTGACTGGCTTCTTTCCTTCAGCAAAATGTCAAGGTTCATCCATATTGTAACACATCAGAACTTCATCCCCTGCCCCCCTTTTTTTTTTCCCACTGATAAGATATCAATGTTCAGATATATCACATTTTGCTGCTCTAGTCATGTACTGCTAGGCACTTGCATGGTTTCCACTCTTTGCCCAGTGCACATAATGCTAGGCATGCGTTTTTTAGTACCATTGTATAATTTTGAGCATCATGACTGCAGGCCAACCTCATCCTGTCTTAGTTTTACAACTCACCAACTCTTTTTCATGAGGATTAACTCCTTATCCTCGCAACGGCAATACTATGACGATCTCTCAGAGTCGGGAAGTAGCAGCTTTCCTACTTCGTTCTCAAACCCCTCTCCCTCGGCCTTGTTCTTAACTCCCCCTGCCCGTGGCTAGAGTGCTGAATGGGTTCAGAGGAGACGTGGGTGTTAGGTACTGGACGTTGGTTCGGACTCATCTCGACCCCAGGTTGAACAGATGGAAACACTGCCAGAGCCACATGAAATCTAGTCAGTCCGATGGACATGCATGTTCTCCAAACCATGTGGCCAGTTCAAGCCAAACCCACCGCTATCGAGTGAATTCTGACTCACAGTGACCCTACAGGACACAGTGGGAGAACCGCCGGATGGGTTCCCTGAGACTGTAACTCGTTAGTGGAGCAGAAAGCCGCATCTTTCTCCCAAGGAGACGGTGGTTTTGAACGGCAAGGTGGTTTTTGAATGGCAGACCGTGTGGTTAGCAGCTTACATGATAAACACCACGCCACCAGGGCTCCTGGGTCACTTTAAAGAGCTCGTTTTTTCCCTGCCAGTGTCTACCTTGCAGAGATTATGTCCTAGCCCTCCACCGACTGACGTTTGTGTCTCCTTGAAGTGTCCCACTTGTGTTTGACAGATGGCGTAGCGTTTACCTTTCGAGCTTCAGTCACTGAAATAGAAGTTATGGTGAGCAAAGGACTAGACTCGGGTATCTATGCAAGTCCCGTAGTCAGTGGGGTGCCAGTCTGTAGTTTCACTTTGTGCCCAGGAGAAAGTGGAGAGTGAGCTTTTCAGATAGCTCGCCCTGGCGGCCTGCGGGAGAAAGAGGAGGCTTTCTACTCACGTAAAGAGTTACAGGCTGGGAAACGCACACCAGGGGTTCTACTCCATCCGGTAGGGTTGCTGAGTCTGATTTGACTCGATGGCAGTGAGTTTTGAGCCCTGGTCACCTGGTGGCTACTCAATGGGCTGCTAACTGTAAGGGCAGCAGTTCGAAACCAGCCACTCCATGGGAAAGGGGTGAAGCTTTCTACTTCTATAAAGAGTTACCATCTAGGAAATTCACGGGGGAATTCTACCCCTTCTTGTAGGGTCACCACGAGTCAACAACTGGATGGCAATGAGATCCAGGGCATGAATGGTGTCTGCAGGCCTGAGAGGTTTACGGTTCGTCAAAGCTTGGGGAGCTAAGACAAGGAGAAGAGAGGTTCTAGAGCAGTGGTTCTCAACCTTCCTTGTGCCATGACCCTTTAATACCGCTCCTCATGTGGTGTTGACCCCCAAGCATAAAATTATTTTCATTGCTACTTCATCACTGTCATTTTGCTACTGTTACGAATCGTAATGTAAATATCTGATATGCAGGATGTATTTTCTTTGTTACAAATGGAACATGATTAAAGCATAGTGATTATTCACAAAAACAATATATCATTATATATTGTGAAATATTTATTTCTAAGGACAAAGAAATGAAATTTGGTCTTGAAGCATGGTGTAGCATGGGTAACAGTCTTCACACTGGGTACTCATAGGTGGGGGTATCTGCATGTGGGCAGGCCCACCTGGAGACGATAGAGGAGCCGTTCTGGGTTCCTAAGACCATCGGAAACATATGTTTTCCGATTGAATTAGGTGACCCCTGTGAAAGGGTCGTGCGACCCCTAAAGGGGTCTCAACCCACAGGTTGAGAACCGCTCTTCCAGAGAAAGGAAAGCACTCGGAGGGCCGTCCAGATGGTGCTGGGGTTCCCCAACACCTTACCTAGTCGAGGGCTGCTCACTCTTCTAACCCACCTGCAGCTAATCCCAGTCATTGCAGGGGAATTTTCTCGACAAATACATGTGCATCTTTGATCACTGAGACAGCCATACATCCCAACGGCCAAGGGCATTGGAGGTTGATGCCTACTGGCTCAGCATCATGGTTCATAGTGGCCTTCACTCTGAAAAGTGCCCCAATTTAGATGGTAAATTATCAGGTCATCCCTGCTTATAGTGGACATTGGCAAGATTTGCCTTAAATAAATACATTTATTTTGTAATGTGAGGAAGATGGAGTTTTATTGACTTTTTGTGAATATGGGAAAGAACAACAACAACAACAACTCAGCAATTAAACCAAAGGCAGACATTTATTCTTTTTAACTTTTTTCACTAAAAGCTACTGCTTTGCTATATTATCCTAGAATATCCCACTGCTTATGCATTATACTACTAAGAATTTAAATTCCATACTTCCCCAGGAAGACACAATTGTTGTATCGACAAGGTAATACAAACTCAAATTTGGCAAATGTCACTTTGTACGATGCTTTATATCAGTGGATACTTAAAATACTTTCAACGACTGCATATTCTTGACACAAGGGCTAGTGAGCTATCCCCACCATGCACTGCACTGAGTCAGGAGCCCCTGTAGGGACCCAGAAGACCGCAGGTAGGGACAGAAGTGGCCAGAAACCCTTCCGTCCTCATGGTTGGAGCCAGATCAAGGGATAGGTCGGAATTATGGCTGTACATATTTTTCGAATAAAGATATAATTTCTAACTTTGCTTCAAGGAAAACTCTCTGTAACACAATCCAAGCAATGGAGTATTGGAACGTTGTCTCAACCTCCATCGTCCAATGGGTTTTGCTCTTTGCATCATTACTTGTCGACTAATCAGGGCTTGTTTTTTCACCAGGATCTCTGAAGAAAATTCGATAGGTAATTTCTTAAATAACTTCGCTTCTTTCGAGGGTAATTTGACAAATGCTCCCATGACTGTCGGGATGGAAGCCCTTTCACAGGGGTGGCTTAAGACCAGCAGAAAACAAATTTTCCGATGGTCTTAGGAACTCAGACACCGCTCCTCTATCCGTCTCCAGGTGGGTCCGCCCACATGCAGATACCCC
Source organism: Echinops telfairi (assembly GCF_000313985.2). NCBI lineage: Eukaryota > Metazoa > Chordata > Mammalia > Afrosoricida > Tenrecidae > Echinops > Echinops telfairi. Next base: position 5,235,348 of record NW_022106471.1, on the reverse strand, counting down.
CACCTATGAGCACCTGGCGTGAAGACTGTTACCCACGCTACACCATGCTTCAAGACCAAATTTCATTTCTTTGTCCTTAGAAATAAATATTTCACAATATATAATGACACATTGTTTTTGTGAATAGGGGCCCCATCAGGCAGCTGGTGGATGGGCAGACTGAGACTTGAGTAAGGTCCGACAATCTGTCCCCAGAGTGGCCTGAGAGCTGAACATGGGCCCCTCCTCCTCTCCTTCCGGTTTGCCTGCTGCTGCCATTCTCCACCTTCCAACCCCCACCACCCAGATGACGGACTGCCGTCCTGGAATTGCCGCATCCTGGGCGGGGTGGAGAAATCAGGAAAAGTTGCCAGAACCATGATTTCATAAAGTTTGACTTGGGATTGAGTCAGCTTCCTTGAGCGACTGAAAATCATGTTTTGCAAAAAATTGTAATTCGCCAAGACAGGGAGGGTAGAAGGTTTGGACCCAGAAGAGAGCCACACTCCTGGGTCATTCAACCCAGTAAGTACGTCGACGAGCAAAGTCGAAGAACTCCAGCAAGAAGTGTTGAAGTTCACTTCTTGTTTAAAATGGAAGAAAGGTGAAGTGTTTGGCGTACAAAATATGCTTTAAGTTTTTTTTAGGAGAAACTCTCTTTTTAAGAAAAAGTAGAAGATTTAGTTTTATTCAAGTGACTATGATTTTTTTAAAAAATATGCCCAACCAGGGAAGTTCATAGAAGAGAAGGACAACATTCTAGAGTCCAGTAACTACTTTCCAATATGAAAGTTTATATTTGAGGATTTTCTTAGTGCTTAATGCTACTAGGACAAACCATTAGGTGTTTATAAGACCTACCCAGAATGGCTTCTCCATCATGGATTGTCTATTTTAGTTGAATAAGCAACCGTGGTGGATGCAGGAATTGCCAGTACTTCCTTGATGCTTAGGAGATTAAGGTGTCAATTTTCGGTTATTACTTAAACATACATCTCTTTATATTGCCTATATATGAATCAAAATGGCTATAATGATATCTTATTGAAGGGCTGGGAGAGGTAGATAGGAGACCCGGGGTGGCCCCAAAGTAGAAAGGTTAGTGGTTCAGTCATTTCCAGAGGTGCCTCGGAAAACAGGTCTGTCTAGACATTTGCTTGTGAAAGGTCACAGCCTGAAACAACCAGGGGAGCAGTTCTGCTCGGCACACGTGGACACTGTGAGTCAGCATCGACTTGGTGGCAATGAAAAGCAGACACCACCGAAGTAGAGAAGATCATTCTACTCATATGCGGTCTTGTGACCTATTTCCTTAGGAATTGGTCATTCCAATGTCACTGGGCATGGGAGCGTAAATGGCATTTTCCCATTTTCTCCCACACTTAAGTCTGTGCCTTCTGAAGTTTGGTTACATCCACCACCCTCCAGCCAACTCCTCATTCCCACCTCGTTGCCAAGGGGCACTATGGATATAAAAGGTCAGACCACTGTGTTCAGACAAGTCATTTGGATTTTAGGCTATTAATTGGGTTAGCTGTGAGATACCAAAGCTACCCACAATGTCACCGAAAAACCAAATCCAATGCCCTTGGGTCCACTGGGGACTCCTCGCCACCCCATCAGCTACCTTTCTTATTCACCAGTGAATAAGTAGCGTGGTAAACACTGAAGGAGAGCAGAAATTGAGTCAAGGGAAAATGCCATTTCTGAAAGCCAGAAAATACTTTTCCTTCCCTTTTATCAAAGTCACAGAGCCCCACCCAAGAGACCAACAGAGCATGCCGGAGCATAGGGAAAGGCCAAAGCTATGCATGTGGGAAGCACAGCCCAGGGAGCTGGGAATTTGCACTGTTTGGGTTTCTAAGTGAGACCTCCATCGGAGAGTTTTTAACTGCGAGCGGTGGGGGTGGGGAGAGGCATGGGGAAGGACCAGGGCAAGTGAGTGGAGAATGAATCGAAGGGCGAAGGTCCACCTCTGTAAGCTCCTCTGCCAGCTCGGTCAGAAAGCTCTTCAGTACCCAAAGATTGGATGAAAGGAGATGGAAAGGTAGAATTAGCAGAATGGGGGGGGGGGGATGTCTCCAGATAAATAAGCATCAAAAGCGAGAATAAAATGAAACATCCTTTTAACATGATAACTCTGGGTTTGCCTCCTCTTCTTGCCTGGATCCTATTGAAAATGAGCGCCAGATTCAACATTCAGAGAGTCGTTTTTTGGAGATGTTGCACCTTTTCCCCCCTCTCTCCTCCGGATGAGCAAGTCTGGGGTCCTAACCAAACAAGTAGGCAAAAAGAAATGCCTCTCTGTATAGTTGGACATGGACTAAAGCCAATGGATTGTCTTCCTTTCCCTTGTAAAACTTCTTTTATGACACAGGACGCGGTCTGCTCACAGAAAACACTCTATTCCACGCTTCTTGACAAAAGGAAAGTTCAGGGTGCTTTTCCTAATTCAGGGAGCCCTGGTGGCGTAGTGGATTCCAGCGGGGCCCCTCATCAAAAAAGGCCAGCAGTTGGAAAGGACGGGTCCTTCCTTGGGAGGAAGACTGGGCTCTTTGCTCCCATCAACAGTCTCAGAAACTCCCCAGGGCAGTGCTACCTGGCCTACAGGCTCTCCACGAGTCTATTCAATGGCAGGGAGATTGGGTTTGAGTTTTTCCTCATTCTGCCAGTTCTTCCAAAGTGATTCACAAGATAAGAGTGTGTCTTCAAACCACAGTGGGATCTAGATGTTTTTAAATACCCCTTCACTGTTGAAACGTAATAGGGAGAGGCAAATAAGAATTTACAGCATCGTTAAAGATTCCCTTTCTGGAAGCGCTCCATTTATGGCAAACTTGCCTTACATCCTAGGAAGTCAAGATGAGCAATCACTTATTTTCATTAAGAACAGGCACATCGCCATGCGTTCCTGGCATGATACAGACATCAGAGTTTACAAGCTATGCTATTTGGTGATCACTAAGTAACACTGCAAAACTTTGCTCTCACCTCTTTAATTATTCTGAGACCTCACTAATTCACATGTAAAGTTCTACAGATTGCGTGTATTTCACTGATATATTTCATCTCAAACTTTTGTGGCTGTGGGTGAATATTTTTATTGTACAAGGCAAGTGGAATTTTGTCATTATCTATATTGCATTCTCTTTAAAACACAGTTCCTCTCTATGTGCAAACATGTTTGCATGTAGATACACATATATAAAAATATATGTAAGAGCTTAAAATAAGTTTACTGTTCTCTCTTAAATCAACTGTGTTTCAAGAAGGGAGTATGTTCATTTATGTTCACATTAAATCTAAGGGTTTTTTTTTCCCTTTTGGTTTAGTGTTGTTTTTTTATCTTGATAATTTCCATAAAGGAAAGTAAGCATTCTGGTAAGAGCATTTTGCTACAAGAGCAGAGAAGATGAGACACAAGGTCAAAGGGCATTTTCGAAACAAACAGCTGGACCAGTTTATTTAAACAGATACAGGGATGGGGACTGACCTCAGTTTGACTTATAGTGGGAGGAGCAAGAATGCCATTTTATTACTTTGCCCAGAAGGAAAATGTTTTTGTGTTCAAATTCACCCTCAAGCCATCTAAACACTTGGCTCTGCTGTGTGGACTATAATTCTGAAGAGAGAGTGCATCTAAGATAGTCCTCCGAGATCATTAAAAACACTAAAGAGAGGCAAATGTTGAGATGGCTCTAAGGGGGGAAAGGTGATGACATTTTAAAAAAATTAAATCTTCTGGTAGTGGGTTCACTGTTGTCATACAAAGATGCACACCAAGACTTCAGATAATAACAGTTTTCATAAACTACTAGGAAGTGTAATTCACGAACATTCTGAGGCTTACTGTACCTTACATGTACTAATAATGTTTCACCATATTGACTTTGAAAAATAAAAAATGTTTCTGAATTGAAGGAATTCCATTTGCCTTTTTATCTACATCTGCTATTGTTCCGAGTTCCTGGGTCGTGGAAATGGTTAAGTTCTGAACTACGGACCGAAAGGTTGGCCTGGGAGGTATCAGGATCTGCGAGCATATTTCCAAACACGAGTCTCCACTGGAAACATGTGTAATTCTCCTCGGACACACATGGAGTTATCATGAGTTAGGTTCAGCTCCACAGCAGACAGAGGGTGTGAGATTTATCCTAAGGTTGTCATGGACAGCAAACGCTAATCCCTGGCCCCCAAAGAGAGGCAAACAGCACCCTCTAGCTTATTGACGATGGTGAGGGGTTTCCACTCTCCGGGGTGCCAGAGGCATTCTGGAATAATAACTGCATTTGGTGTTAGCTACCACCCACTTTAAGAGGAGCTCAGAAAACCCTCAGTCCTTGAGCAGAGAGAGTGGCCCAGGGGTCGAGTGGTCCAAAAACACATCCTAGAAAGAACTTATTAAAAACCAGGTATGTTTCACCTACGGAGAGGCATCAGCCAGGAGACATGGTGACTATGTTTGAAGGGCTATCCTAAGGAAGGGTGATTACCCATACTCATCAAGGAGATTCCGACTCATAATGACTCTATAAGGTGTCTAGAGCCATAAATCTTTACAATGACTCTTTATAAGGTGTCTAGAGCCATAAATCTTTACCAGAGCAGACAGCCTACCTGTTCACCTTCAGAGCGGCTGATGGGTTAGAACCTCTGACCTTGCAAGAGCTATCAGGCCAACGATGACTTGACAGCGCCACCAGGACTAGAGAAGGAAGTGGCCCAGGTGATGAGTGGTATATTAGAATTGTTTAACTCTGAGGTTCAAAAAGAGAGATGGTTTAGCCCCGAAGCATTACGCTGGTAGGATCTTAGATCAAGGAAGGCTGTGGCCTTGCCCGTGGATGGTGTGGCCTCCCCAAGTGCAATTCTGCTCATCTACTTGGTGGGGTTAGGCAGAGGAGGTTCATGTCAATGACCCAATGACGAATAACCAGTGGCCGTGGAGTCCTTTCTGATTCCTGGGACTCTTGCTTATGGCGGCAAACAACTGTGCTCCACAGGTAACCTTTCAGAGGCAAGTTGCCAGAACTTTCTTCTGAGGCACCTCTGGATCAGTTCACACTGCCAGCCTTTTTGGTGAACAGTCGAGTCCTTTGCACCACCTTGGGAGTCTGGTGACCTTACTAAGGGACCTGGAAAGCCCTTCACACACCCGGGATGCATTTTTTCTATGAGTCTATGAGTGCACAGCAGGCATCTTCAAACTATGGCCCGTGGGCCACATGCGGTCCGCCAAGGACATTTATCCGGCCCGCTGGGTGTTTTGTCCCGTTTTGATTTTCACTTCAAAATAAGATGTGTGCAGTGTGCATAGGAATTTGTTCATAGTTGTTTTTTTTTTAAACTATAGTCCGGCCGTCCAACGGGTCTGAGGGACAGTGAACTGGCCCCCTGTTTAAAATGTTTGAGGACCCCTGGTGTACAGAATTGTCATGAATTCTAACCTGGGTTGGTTTTGATGAATTCGAATTCATCTATTGGAATATGACTGTGTGAATGTGAAGGAATTAAGATCAGGCATATAAATAACTCAAGTCATGGAATCTTTTTGAGCAGCCTTATCTGTCCATAGGAGCCCTGGTGGCTTAGTGGTTACCAGAGTTGGGCTGCGATGTGCAAGGTCAGTAGTTTGAAACTACCAGCTGCTCCACAGGAGAAAGATGGGATTTTCTACTCTCATAAAGACTCGCAATCTTGGAAACTCACAGGGCCAGGTCTAACCTTGGCTCACAGGGCTTCTGAGTTGGACTCCACTTGTTGGGAGTGAGGGTTTTATTTTTGTTGTCAGTCTATATACACGTGGAATGCTGCATCAACCTACAAAATGTTCACTTCAGACTCCTTCCTTGCCTCCACAGTAGGGTGGTTGCCTGTGCTAATTGGTTCAAACCCAGGCAATTATGAGCGATCTCCTCAGTCTGGGGTATCTGAGATGGCTGACACAATAGTGGTCATGCTCTGGTCAGGAAGTTCGAGAGGAGGGTCCCACTTCTCCGCCACCATTTGCCAGCTGTGTGTCATTCAGCAAATTATTACTGTCTCCTGGGGAACATGTGACCTCAACTAAGTCACTCAAATTCCCTGAGCCTTGGCTTCTCATCTGTTAAAAAGGGGCTATTCCTACTTTTTAAGGAATGCGATAAAACATTATGTTTGAAAAGGAAATCTATAAAATACCATGCTTTAAAAACGGAAGTTAGCAGGCAGAGTTCATTCCCTGTAAGCCTGCAGATTAGGAGCTGGGTACTATTTTTTCCCCCTCTTCTCTCTCTTGCCTTTGTTAGTTACTATGAAAATTACTTTTGGTATATGCAGAGTATTAATATTAAATAATTTTCTAATTGGTCATGCAGTGAAGGCAGCTAATGAAAAAGCAGATTTTTTTCTCATTTTAATTGGTTATTTCACATGGTGTTTGTGCTACACCTGTGCTTATAATGAGAATGGAGAATTAATCTAACCTTCTGCTCACATGATTCCAATTTTCATGGTTTATACAAGATAATGATAACCTGATTTGCAACACCATTTGTTGAAGATCTGTGTTTTAAATATTTTTATTAGCAGTTCAGGGACTTCATATACAAGAACTGATATAATATATATTGCCAATAAGAGTTAGCACCAAAGGTGGACATTTGAGTGAGATTCTACTTGGCTTGTTTTAATGCCTGCTCAGATCATGAAAATAAATAACAAATAAATAAAGAAGCAGGTTGGTATTGAGACTCTTAAAATGCATTTTTGTCTTTAAAACCCATCGCAGTCTTGTGTGATGGTTTGGCTTTTAGAAACTGTGCTCTCCCCTGAAGTGGGCAGACTTAGGACCCAGGATTCATAGTAGATCATGGTTCCTTTAATTATGAGAGCGCATTATTCAACTTTTCATTGTATTTCTTTTATGTGCTGCTTGTGTGTGATATATTCAAATCTGAGTCAAGGACTAAAAGCAATTCACTATTTCAGCATCTAGTATGCCCTGTTCATTTTCTGTATTGCATATGTAATTCTTAGTATTCCGCAGTACAAGTGAATCTCAAAAGTTAGAAATTCCACGAGTATGATGTTGGAAGGCTCCTAGTAAGCTCTTTGGAAATTTTTGCAGAAACTAACTATTTCTGCAGGGGGCTACAACAATTGTGTCTTGGTAGGATGCTCATTATAAATTTTCAGGGCTAACTGGAGAAAGCAAGATGGTGAGTTCAATTACTGTATAGCTGTGACCTTGCCTTGACCTCAGACTTTGCATAAAGAGCAAAAAAAATCCAAACCATCTCTACAAGGAATGCACTTCTCTGAAGTCCCCAGCAGTGTGGGTCCGTGGTGACAAACTCCAGACAGCCTCTCATTTGATGGTGCACTGCCATCCAGTTCATCATCTTAACAGCGGGCATTAAAATAGAATTAGGGTTGCAAGAGGTAAGGAGGTTCTGATAAAAACTGTAAAAGAGAAAACAAACAAGCAAAGAGTCAGAGCATGTAAGATGGAAACGTCACTAATTAGGAGAGGTAACCGATGCCCTTATGAACATCTGACTCTACACCCCCCTCGCCCCCCCTCGCCCCCCACTCCCGAATTGAAGAGTGGTGGTTAGTTAGTATTGTTTCCTGAAAACGCTGCTAATTCCCCCATGCAAAGATGAAATGGAAGTGTCCAACTGTGGCAAAGCAGGCAAGCATACATCAACTCAGAAACCCCAAGCCTGTGTACTCCGAGATCAGCCAGGGTTACAAGTTCCGCACCACGGGAAGCTGCGGAAGAGCACTGGGGGACCGAGGCAGCTCCATGTCCCCAAGATCTAGCTCTGCTCCTACTGGGACTCGTCTGCTCTTCTTTCTCCTCCTCTACACCCCCCCTCCCTATTTCTTTTTTTAAAGGACTAATGATTTGCTTTACTGTCTCGGTTGCAGGTTTATTAATGCCCGGAGAAGAATAGTGCAGCCCATGATAGACCAGTCCAATCGAGCAGGCAAGTCCCCCATAGTGACTGTATTCAAGTCACGCAAGCGAAAAGCATCCTCAAGCCATCCACCGGGCGGTCCGCTACCTGGTAAATAGACTGGGAGTGTGTGGTAGGAGCGCCTGGCACCGAAAACCAAGCCTGCTTCCTTTCATAACCACACTAATCAATTTAACATCATGAAAATGTTCGAGAACCCAAAGAAAAGGAAAAAGGCAACGAACAAAAGTAACTCTCAGATCAGACGCTCAGCTACAATAGTCTTTGTATACATTCGGTATATTAATAATTTGTGTTTTCTTTTTTCCTTTTTTTTTTCTCCCTACCTTGAGTTTGCCTTCCCAGCTCTTTCTGCTACGATGACCACTCCCTGGTGCATGGCTTGGTGTGGAATTGCTGTAAACTTTATTACCTGTCAAAAGGGCACAGGGGTCAGGATCGCTTGTGGGACTCAGTAAAGTTCAAAGACATTCAGTGAGGTAGAGCTTTGTGTGTTTTAATAACCCAAGGCAGCTTACTTCTGAAGCAGCTTTTTATGCACAGTTAGAACCCGGGACTCAGGTAGTGGTATAAAGACCGGGCTCACATTTCGCAGGCCTTCTCTTGTGAATCCTCATCTTCTGGTCTTCCAACCCCTCCTCCCCTTTTTTGAAAACCAAAAAAACCAAAACAACAAATACCACTTTTTTTTTTTTTCATCATGTGCTCAAAATTGCAATGCCTCTATGGGATCTTGGCCTGCGGGACTGAAAAACCCAAGAGCCATCTTTCTAGGGTTTATTTACCTACCAGTATCACTACCCCACCAACCTCACCCTCGCCCCAAACACACACCAGTAAGATGCTGAAGCGCATTCACCAGGGGTGACATGGACCCAACTTTCATCAAGTCGGATTTCATTATGAACGCCCGTCTCCTAGAGAGGACTGGAAAATGGTTACATCGGTACATACTTAGAGCCGAAACCCAAAGAGAAGCATTTATCTCAGCTATTTTGTTTTTTGTTTTGTTTTGAGCCTGGTGTTTTCAAAACTTGAGCTAAAGGGGTGTGTAGGACTGGACCAATAGGAATGTGAACGTTTTAAAAGGGTCTCTGTGTGGTCCATGTTCTATTAGCATCTTCTGGCCCTTTTCTGGCTGGTTCTTTCTCTGTGGGAAACTGTTACTAAGAAGTCGTGTTCTGCACTTTTGTAGTAAGTCAAGGAACTCCTTATAACCCAGATGGTCAGCCAATGGGAGGCTTCGTAATGGACGGTCAGCAACACATGGGAATCAGAGCGCCAGGTAAGATTGGAGGTGGGGGATGGTTCCTCATGGTTCACTCCGTGAGTGCCGTCCACTCCTCAGCACAGGTAAATGCACCTCCGTCCTCGCTGTGGTCTCAAGCTGCCTGCTTGCCTTGCTTGCCTTCTGTGCACCTCACAGGACCGAGGGGAATCCGGGATCTTAATGCGCTGAAGATCTCCCTGCTGCTCAGTCCTCTGGAACCTGTTTTTGTTTTTAAGGGACTTTTGGCACTATCTGTTGACTTTGCTCATTTTCTGGCCTCTTCTCGGATTTTTATCTCCCTTCTAGGACCTATGAGTGGAATGGGCATGAATATGGGCATGGAGGGGCAGTGGCACTACATGTAACCTTCATCTAGTTAACCAATCGCAAAGCCAGGGGGAAGTAAGTACAAATGGGGTCTTTGTCTTCACTTTGTCCTAGGAATAATTTTGTTTTTCCTCTTGCATTTTCTTATGTTCTCCTTGCCCATAGCTTCATGCTTGTTCATTCCTTTCCATTAAACTCCTGGTTTCTTGCTTCCTTCATTTTCTCCCGGGTTGTGATCAAGCTTTTAAGCTGATAAATACTGTGTATGATGTACATTTATCCTGTGTGTTGCTATTATACAGTACTGACCACATGACAAAACAAGAAACAGTCAGGAGGTGGGGGAGTGGGTTGTCATAGCAACAGACTGATTTGCAAAATGTAAGCAGTCTGCAGCAGTGCAAGGAGAGGAAAGAGCATGTCCCCAAAGTGTCATAAATCTGTCTAACCGCAGTTGATGCATGAGTTACATTTCTACACTAACCTGCAAGACACCGAAAAGCCAAACAGAGACTTTCTTTTAGGTAAAATAAACACAAGCTTTACTTAGGGTAAGTAAAGGCATATTTTGAGCTGCAGTCAACTAAACTTTGATTTTTTTCCCCTTAGTTTATTCCTTTGTCTGTCCATCATAATGGGATTACGTGTGGCAATGGAAGAAGGGAGAATACAAAATAGAGGTGTGCACAGCAGGCTGCAGGGCTTAGCCCAGGCTAATTGACTATATCCAAATTAAGTATGCCATCACTTGCAGTGTGACAAATGGATTTGACTTATTCAGTATACAAAAATAGAGATCATTAATGCACTCTTCAGTGGCAGGCCTAGTGCAGTGGGCCTTCGAAGACTGTCCCAGATTCTCACCCAATGCAGATTCTCGCCTAAAAAGAGACACTCCGGCAATTCGTGTCCCAACAAGTCAAGAGTGTTTGGCACACCACAGCTCCGTGTGCTTCCTGAATTGCCCCTAAGAGTATTGCTGCTGCTTTGTGTCTGAAATGAAAAGCAGCGGTCTCAGGGTCTGCGTTGTATGCCTCTGATGATATTAACACGCTATTTGAAATCACTGCCGGGGCCAGGCTAATTCATACGGGTCTTCTCCGGGTGTGAGTCGGATAGAAGTTTAACAATTAGCTCCGAAAACATTCCACTGAGCTTGGGAATGCAACAGTCTTATTACCTCATCGTGGAATTCTCTAGCTTAGTTAATTTAAATATTGTTTCTTAGTTTCTGGGTCAATTAAATTTAAATGATGTATTTTATGCTTCGTGACCAATTAAATTAATAGGTTATTACAAAAAATATTATCATCTTTTTTGATTAAAGAGCTGTGGGTACAGTATATTTTATAAGCAATTTTCATTAATTCCAAAATGTTCCTTTAGGCTAGATTAAGCAGCCATTCATTGCTAGAGCCGGGAGACCTTATTCGAAGGTGCTCATCGGATTCACAGTGCACTATTACTTAGAACTGAAGCCAATTGAACCTACTTAGCAATAGCGTTATGCCTTTCACCCTGGATGATTATGGAGCTTATAGCTCTCAGAAACAATCCAGCTGTCCGTTTCCATCAACTACAGCAATCCATGCAGAAGACAAGAGGCCCCCTCAAAGCAGGAGGAGTATTGTCTTAGGTCCAATGTTTCTTATTGTTCTCAAAGTCATTGTTAGGTGGACAGGGTTTTGTGAAGGTTTTCTGACCCCCTCCTCCACCCCACCCCCCAGTTCAGAGACCATGAGGAAGGAATTCATTGATAACTGTCATCGATTTTTTTTTCAGTTTTAAGCATGCAGGTTTTGTTCAGTAATCGCCTTCGTAAGCCTGTCTAGCTCAGCTTCACGTGAGCTGGTCGGTGGCCACTGCAGGGCACTGGTGGTAGAGCACGTTGCTCCGGCTAAGGGCGCTTCTTCAAACTGGATCTCCTATCATGGCCTTGTTTATTGATTTAAATACAGAAGGCCTCGGTGGGCAGGCCCGGGAGCAGGGACCATGAAAGGGGGTCTCCAGCAGGATGTTTCTCGTTTTATTTTCATCTGTGTGAGTCATGTCCCCTTCAGCCCAAAGTTCCCTGGCTTTCTCGGTATTGCCAGAGCCCGTAACACACTGTTGCTTTCTCATAATTTTTTCTTTTTGTTTGTTTCTTTCTTTTGAATCTCTACAGGGCTGCCAAGTATGCCAGGGGAGTATGTAGCTCGGGGTGGTCCAATGGGTGTAAGTATGGGACAGCCAAGTTATACCCAACCCCAGATGCCCCCGCATCCTGCTCAGCTGCGTCATGGGCCCCCCATGCATACGTACATTCCTGGACACCCTCACCACCCAACAGTGATGATGCATGGGGGACCGCCCCACCCTGGAATGCCAATGTCAGCATCAAGCCCCACGGTTCTTAATACAGGAGACCCAACCCTGAGTGGACAAGTCATGGACATCCATGCTCAGTAGCTTAAGGGAATATGCATTGTCTGCAATGGTGACTGATTTCACATCATGTTTTTTTCTGCAATGACTGTGGAGTTCCATTCTTGGCATCTACTTTGGACCAAGGAGCATCCCTAACTCTTCATAGGGACTCGTAAAAAGCAGGAACTATCAACCGAAGTCAATTTGGGGGACAAGCTAAATAACTATATGAGACATTAAGAGAACAAAGAGTGAAATATTGTAAATGCTATTATACTGTTTTCCATATTACGTTGTTGCTTATAGATTTTTTAAAAAAAAATGTGAAATTTTTCCACACTATGTGTGTTGTTTCCATAGCTCGTCACTTCCTCCAGAAGCCTCCTTACATTAAAAAAAAAAAAAAAAAAGCCTTACAGTTACCCTGCAAGTGACAGGAAAGTCTGATTTGCAGGATTTTTAGAGCATTAAAATAACTATCAGGCAGAAGAATCTTTCTTCTCGCCTAGGATTTCAGCCATGCGCGTTGCTCTCTCTCTCTCTCTCTCTCTCTCTCTCTCTCTCTCTCTCTTCTCTCTTCCTCTCTCTCCCTCTTTCTAGCCCGGGGCTTGAATTTGCATGTCTAATTCATTTACCCACCATATTTGAATTGGCCTGAACAGATGTAAATCGGGAAGGATGGGAAAAACTGCAGTCATCAACAATGATTAATCAGCTGTTGCAGGCAGTGTCTTAAGGAGACTGGTAGGAGGAGGCATGGAAACCAAAAAGGCCGTGTGTTTAGAAGCCTAATTGTCACATCAAGCATCATTGTCCCCATGCAACAACCACCACCTTGTACATCACTTCCTGTTTTATGCAGCTCAAAAACATAGACCGAAGATTTATTTTTAATATGTTGACTTTATTTCTGAGCAAAGCATCAGTCATGTGTGTATTTTTCCATAGTCCCACCTTGGAGCATTTATGTAGACATTGTAAATAAATTTTGTGCAAAAGGACTGGAAAAATGAACTGTATTATTGCAATTTTTTTTTGTAAAAGTAGCAGTTTGGTATGAGTTGGCATGCATACAAGATTTACTAAGTGGGATAAGCTAATTATACTTTTTGTTGTGGATAAACAAATGCTTGTTGATAGCCTTTTTCTATCAAGAAACCAAGGAGCTAATTATTAATAACAATCATTGCACACTGAGTCTTAGCGTTTCTGACGGAAACAGTTTGGATTGTATAATAACGCCAATCCCAGTTGTAGTCGTTTGAGTGCAGTAATGAAATCTGAATCTAAAATAAAAACAAGATTATTTTTGTCATGTTGACTCTACTGCTTGAAACATTTGTTTCCTGACCCCCTTCCTCCAAATTTTTTAGCGATGAATGCAGTCCATATAGAAATTAATTGGAGCGCCTCAAGACATGAATATTCGAAGATTTTAGCCACAAACGAAATGACTCAACAACAAGCTCTGATTTCTTTAAACCGACTCCATGAACTCTTAATATCAGCCAAGGTCAGGCTAAAGGAAGGGCCCTAAACCGACCGTGAACTCGTGACATCCCGTAGAATTACTTTTCCAACAGCAGTGGAAGGATTCTTGCACATAATAATGGCTCTGCGTTCAAAGCACAGGCTTTTCACTGAGCATGTTACCTAGGATGAGCTTATTAGCAAATTAACTATGCGAACTGAAGAGACCAGACTTCAAAATCTAATTTTTATAAATATGCTCTATGTTCTCATTGGATAAAAACTGGTTATTAACCAATTTTCCAGAACAGCTGTACAGAATTTCTGCGTGGCAGCCAGCTAAATGGTACAAAATAACATGTTTAGGCTGGAATAGCTTATAATTTTATTTAAATAAAATTGCTGCTATAAAAAGTGCTTCACAAAGCTAAGGGAAATATACAAATATTTTAATTAAGGCAAATTTGTTTAAAGAGAACCAAAAAAAAAAAAAAAAAGGAAGAAGAAGAAGAAGAAGCCTTTTAGCAGTGATTGCTTTGAAAACAAAGGATGGGTCTGAGGAGAGGGCCTTAAACTCGAGGCTGACAGGCTCCCGTCACCCCATAAACCCGCCCTCAACAATTCTATTTTCTAGTTGAAAAGAGAAACCAGCCGCTGGTTGGGTTTACTGGGTGACGTGTGATTGACTGACTCACCTGCTGGAGCGGCAGCCTCACTCTCACCTCTTGTTTATGGGGCCTTGTTCCGAAACACGTGGACGGGCACAGGGAGACCTGGCAGCCTCGGCGCCCTCCCACCCTACCTCCACCCACACCCACCCCTCCCCCCTAGATGGGCTTGTTTAAATTTCCCATTTTGACCCAGCGGCAATTCTTCCTCTCCATAAAGAGTCCGCCTTAGTGAAACCATTCTCTTTTCGTAGGTGGTTACTAGCAGTTAACAACCATTTATTTACTTTTAAAATTAATAATAAACTTTATACACCAACGTCCCAGCTGCCCCTCCTCCCCTAGCACTTGGCTGGGTGAGCTGGGTTTTTTTTCTTTTCTTTTTCTTCCCAAGCCTTTCTTCTGCTGGTGACTCCAGCCTGATGGGGGAGGGAAAGGAAAGGGGCGGAGGAAGGGAGAGAGACTGCGAGACCCGCAAGGGGGGCTGGGGGTGGGGGGAGGGGGAGGGGCAGGAGAAAGGTACGAGTGAAGACGAGTTAGGAAACGTGGAGGATCCCACGGATCGAGAGCGTTGCCATCAGTCCATCTGGAAAAGAAAGCCAGCTCTGCTGTTGTGTGTTCGCGGGCCTGTGGGAGCCCTGGTCTTGGCAGACCCTCCCGGGGGTCTTCTCGCCCCTTTGATGCGACGTTCACTTTTCCTCTTGTACACGTCAGAGCCAGCTCCGGGGTTTGAGGACCCTTATCTGAAAGAGGGGAGTCCTGGCGCAGCTACGAGTGCTGTTAGATTTCTTAAAAGGCAAAAACAAAACGCCCTCCTTCCACTGAGGGCGCACAATCGTACCTGCCTTGGAGTGGACTTGGGAGGGGCGGGGAGGGGGTCGTGGAAACGCTGCGGGTACGAGGCAACTTGTTCTTTTTTTAACATGATTTCATTTTTTAAATTAAAAAATATTTTACCCTCTCATATTTAATCAGCTGTAATTATAACACATTCAAAATGAATAATATGCCCTGACAGTACTTTTATTGTTATTGTTCATCGCATGATGTTCGACTGCTTTAGAAGCACAGGAAAGAGAAGTAAACGCGCTACAAATGGGGAATTACCCTCGTTTAGCATTAAAATTCATTTAGATAAAATTGCCACAAACATTTAAATGGGAAGATTAGTTCCCCCTCACGCCTTATTGCACTCGCTCAATGGTTCCGTTAAGAACATTTTACACGTTGGAAATTCCGTCTTCGCAGAAGGCTGGCTGTTTCCTAGTTACCCGCATTCAAAGCAAA
>NW_022106471.1:5200477-5218485 GCF_000313985.2 Echinops telfairi | reverse complement strand
CAGCGCCCGAGCCCATGGGAAGGGCTGCGCGCCTTGGTTAGCTGCCCACCCGCTCCACTCCCCCCACCCCCACCTCCGCCCAAGCCAACCCCCAAAAGTCTGATCTAAGCGGCTGCCGTCTTCGTCTCGGGGCACAGGGTGACCCTAGGCCAGAGCAGAAGGTTGTCGTCTTCTGGTCCCCCTTGGGGGCGGGGGCTTGGGCTCTCCTTTCTTCAGACCTTCTCAGATCCTTTGCGGCGGACGAGTGATGGACACGGTCGGGTTGGGACCTGAGGCTGCAGGAGCGCGGTCGGGAGCGCGCGTCGGGCGCGCAGCGCGTTGGGGGACAGGGAGCCCCGGGCACCTGGGCAGGGTCCGCCAGGTGGGCCGCAGGTGCAGCTCTCCGGGACGCGGAGAGCTTAGTACCGGGCAGCACACCCATCCTTCAGGCTTGGGACCTGAAGACCACTCTGAAGCGTCTGCAAACTTTCCAAGCCTCTCGGCTCCTGGTCGGCCCTCGGCCCTGGAGGTGGCAGAAAAAGAGGACTTGTTGATGCGACGATGGCAGAGCTTGACGCCGGTTGCAGCTGGTGGAATTGGGTGGTGGGGGCCCTGCCTCCCCTCCCCTTGCGCCCCCCCCGGCCATCGCCCCCTTTCTCGCTCCCCTCGCCCGTGATCACCTGGTACCTTTGGACTGTGAAGTGGCCCATAGCACTCAGGGTGGCTACGGAGCTGGAGACGTCAGGGTCCGCGATAGAGCCAGGAGGAGGAGGAGGAGGACGGGAAGGGGTGAGGCCCCGGGGTCCGGAGAGGAATGCTGCGTGGAGGGGGGTGTCTAAGAGGAGGCTTCCCCCTCGAGCCGACCTGCCCGCCCACGCTTCTGAAGTATTTTCTCCCGAGGCGGAGCGGAAAGGCAAATCAGCCCCTCCAACAATCAGTTCGCCCACGTTCCAGCTTTAGAGTTTTGCCTTTGAAATCGGGTACCCCGGGGGTTTCGGTGGGGAGGTTGGGGGCATTTTTAGGGCCTTGGTTCCGGCTGGGGGCACCCCGGGGGTCGCTCGGTCCGCGCACCGCCGCCCGCCCGCCTGGCGCGCCCTGCCCACCACGGGGAAAGGCGGACGGCGAAGCCCTGGAGAGATGGGATTTAGTTTTAAGCCAGTCGTCCATCGATCGAGCCGGTAATTCCTACCTCTGCCCACTTGCAGACACACTCACCTCTACCCTAAAGCATTACATTCATTTCGCGAGCAATGATCTTAATCTCCAGGCGGCAAACGAGTCCCGGACCTCGAGGACACAGGAAGCAGTGAATAAAGTCACCTGCTAAGCGGGGCGGGCCCGCGGGCTGCTCCCGGAGGGAGTCTGGGGTGGCCGTGCGCCCAGCGCAGGGGACCGTCGTTCGCGCACAGGCTGCCATGCAGGGTCAAACATCCTACGTCTGCCTTCTCAGGGTTGGAGACCCTCCTTTGAGAGTGGAATTGTGCTCGCTCCCCCCCCCCCCTCCCCCCCCCCCCACCCCTCCCCCCCCCCCCCCTTTCCCTTTCTTCCTAGGCCCCCTCGCACCTGTACACTTTCTCCGCCCTTCCGAAAAGTGGCTAGTTCCTGGTCTCCGCCGGCTACCCCCTCTGCAGCCCCCGGCCTTGGTGCCACCCCGCTGCACCCATCCCCGGTTGGCGCCCGCCTTCCTCACCCACCTTTTTGGGCATGGCTGGGTGGGATAGCTTGGCGAAGCCGCTCCTTGAGGGCGCCCTGGGGTTGTCAAGAACCGGGTCCCTTGATTTAGGGGAGATCTCCGCATCTATGGATAACTCCATCTCAAAGAACCCCAGCCACATGTCAACCCATCTATCGCGGCCCCTTGCTCCCCGGCCCCCACCCCGCTTTGGCACGGGACAGCATCTGGCACCGCTGGGAGATGGAGGCGAGCCACAAGCCCCCGGTCCTTTTACTGGCTAACCCAGGAGGCGCCAGCTTGTTCTGGAGACTCAGTTTCCACCGGGCCATTGTGAAAGCCGGAAAGCGCCGCTCAAAGCCTGTGTAAATCCAAGTTCCCGACCCCACCCCGCCCCCCATCTGGTTTTTGGAGCCCAGCGTTTTCAGGTAGTCCTAAACTGTGAACGGGGACCTTTGTGTGTTATCTTGTGGGGGGTGGGTTTAGAAGGGGAGGAGACTCCACCGCCCGCTCCAGTCTTTAATGTCTGAAATAACGAAATGCCTGTGTGGCAGCTGCTACTGGAACCAAGACTAACTCTTTGGAAGACGGAAAAGAGTGAAAGGGAAAGAAAGACTTCATTTTTTTTCCTTTGGTGCCGTTTGGGATGTCATCTGTTTCCTTGGCGACTGTGCTCAGCCCCGGAGCCCCTGGGCTCCTGGATTGTTAGGGGAGGGGGGGAGCATGCTATTTCTGCACCGTCATTTATCACTGTCAGCGCACAATGATTCCCCTCGCCGCCCCTTATTGATGTTTGTAATTGCATTATCTCATAAAGGAGGGTGATCAATGAAACCGAGCCGTGCATTCTGGGGTCAGGGGAAGCCAAAGTACTGTTTGTCCCCTTTCATACAACAAGTACTCATTATCTTTAGGTCTGCATTCAAAAATGATCTGAGCTGGGGCTGACCCTGACGGACACCCCAACACTTTCTAAAAGCGGTTTGTGTAACCTTATGCTTAAATGCTAAATCAAGTACCTGTCTTGCATTTCAACTAAACAAGATGCTAAAACTGGATGAGGAACGCATTTCTTCTTTTTCTATTCCCCCCCCCCCTTCCACGGGAGGACGGAAGTCCTCTAAAGACGCCCGCGATTTTGCATCATAAGCCATAGAGTGGTAGCAAAAAGCCATCCTTATCAATCAGGGACCCAAGTTATCTAATGAATGAAAAATTGAGGTGAAGGGAAAACGGGGGTGCGGTGGGGGAAGGTATCTAGGACATTTAACAAGGTTGGTACTAAGCTATCAGAATAAAACCACCTTCGGTTTAATTAATAATAACTCCAAACTGAAATAATTCGTCGATTCTGCCCTTGCTTCTTCCCCCTCCCTTTTTTTTACAGAACCATAGCACCTCGCTTTAGATAAATGATTTTTGTGCCTGTCCGAGTCTCACAACAATAACTAACTCAGTTGCGCATTCTGTATCTAACACCATCTACAAACTCCAGCAAATAAAAGGAAGTTCATTTGTCTAATAAGGCAAGTATTTAGTTGAGCAGAAATGTCCTAGTAATGTTGAGTGGAGTTCGTGTAATCCCTTGAAAATCAAGTCATCTTGTTGCACTGAAGTAAATGAAATAATACAAAGGAGGAAAGTCCAAGTGTAATTCTAAGCTAAGTGCATTATTGGGCTGTCAGAGTGAAAACTTGATTGTTTGGCTGATGTGGGGACGTGGACATCCACTGAGCTCACATTTAACTGAAGGGTTTGGAGCAGGTAATATGTATTCCATGTTTGGCTACTCTTTTAATTTGTAGAAGGAGGAGAAAAAGAGATGATGCTTATCCATCAATTCTAGTGAATTAAGAGGCATAACACCTTCAAAGAATTGAGCAGTCATATTAAACATTGCCAGCTTATATGAAAATGAAGTTTTCAATCTCCTGAAGATGTATTCCCCTACCTTAAAAAACAAATAAGCAGACAAAAACCTTGAGAGATAAAAGAATAAATACAGGTGCTTTGTTTTAAAAGTTCTAGTAATTATTTAAAATTAGCAATATACATCAATCCAAAATAAAGATATTAATGAGCAGCCTCATCAACGTTGAGATTAATTGTTAAATCAAATAGACCATACTCTGATCATTTGACACCTTGACATAAAACCTTAAATCGAATGAAAACAAAGGACTAAAATATTGCCATTTGGAAAAAGACTTCAATGATAAAACTTAAAAAGGTGAACTGAATTGAGCTGTCACTTAAATATTTCTCTGGAAGGCAGACACTTCTAAAAAGTAGTAGTGTTCAGAAATTCTGTCAAGCCAATTTGAAATAATACATGTTTTCTATTATTTAAATATTCTGACACTTTTGTTCTTTAAAAATGCTGAAACGGAAATGGATATTCAGCCACGCATATATTTATTATAAATGGTATTTTGTCGTTAACATAAAATACTAAAGGGGAAATAAAACTTTGGGATTTGTCAGTTGAGATAGAATTCTTTAGCATAATATTCTGATTTTCCAAGCACACAAATGAAGCTCCTTGATTTTAACCAATCGACACAAGTTTTTCTTTTATTTGGTTGGAGACCTGGCATCATGTATGTTTTCTATTTTTAATATTTAGTGTTATAGCCCACGGTTAAAATAATGAAAAATTAGTCTCGTTTCAGAAATTATTTATTTATGGAACGAACATGATTAAAACATAAACACACACAAACTGCAGCTGCAATTGGGAGGGGAAAAAAACGTGATTTACGGTTATTAAATCTTTGATCGCCATGTTAATGTTTCTTTTTCTACCTTTCATTTGCATTTTAATCTATCGAATCTTTACAATTTTTCAGCCTCCTATTTCAATGATTGATTACAGATCTGGGGGGTGGAAATAGCCAAGCTGCTTTTCTTTTCCCTTTTCTTTGCCTTCTTTTTTCTTTTTCTCTCTCCCTAACCACTCCCCACACCCCCTTCCTCCTTGGGTAGATTTCTGAAACTTTTTCTCTCTCAAGGCTAATGCAGACAGGGCAGATTCATTCTGCTCTTTTAAATGTCAGAGATATAAATAAAAAATGTTTTCTGTCCCAAACGTGAATATTTTCCCAGACGCATGTTTTTGAGTCGTCAAAGATCATCCCAGCAAAACCCAACTCACAGCGAAGCACGCGCACACACGAGCGCGCGCGCACACACAACACACACACACACAGCGGCGGGGTGGATTTTTAAAGGGCGTGTTGTTAACAGAGTGAAAGGTGAGAAGTTCACGGTCCCTGCACCAGCAGTGGCCTCGCGGCGCCTTCTCCCGGACGCGCTCACTCACACCGCGGGACGCAGGGGTTGGTTCGGGTCCCGTCTCCGATCTAAGTCTCACAAACAAAAAGGAGCTTGGCAGGGGCTTGAGGTTGTTAAGTTGATTTCTGGAGACGTGCGGAGTAAAGACAAAAGGGGAAGCGACGCCGGGCTGTTTGTTTTCTCTCCCCAGTATACCACTGCCCCTTGGCCCCTTTATCCCTTGCTAGGCCCCCACGTTCCTCCCCCCAACACACACACACACTCTCCCTCCCCGATGCCCCCTGCTCCTCGGAGAAGACTGGCATTTGCTGTCCGCTGGGCCGGGCCGCGTCACTTTCCGCGCGGGCGTGAAGACCAGCGCGCGGTGGTTTGGGGAAGGAGCGGGCCCGGACGGGGGCTGCCCTCGGTCTCCCAGCGGGGCTCCGGGCCCCGAGGGGCTCCGGAAAGCCCCGGGCCTCCGCGGATCGCGCTTCCGCCCGGCTGGGGGTCGCGGCTGGCTTCGGAGCTGCGCGCCCCAGGTGTGCGCGCCCAGGCCGGCTGGGCGGGCGCGCAGGGTCGCCCGCCCACGGGGACTGGGAATCGGGAAAGGAGCGCCCCCCACCCCTCACCCCCGCTATCGCAGCGTGGGCTCCCGGGAAGAAGGGTCCCCAGGCGCAGTGAAGCCCCCCGCGGGGCGAGGACAGTTCCCCCTTCTCTGCAGGGCTCCTGCTGTTCCCGCGGGCGGCCGCGGGTGGCGCGCTGGGTCGGGGTGGGGGCGGGCGGGGAGAAGTCAAAGATGGACCCCCCAGAAACCCCTACGAGGTCTGGCCCGAGCAGACCCAAGCCGGGGTGAAGCCCGCGAGAGGTGGCCCTGCCCGAGGCACGGTCTCTGCCACCCGGCCCTGGGACTCGAGAGCGCCCCACGGCGTGCCCGCCAAGGGGCCGCCGTCCTTCCCCTCGACCCCCCCCCCCCCACCCGCCCCCGAGCCCCAGGCGGCTGGTATCGAGTTCTCCTAGCGACCCTCTGAGGGGCTGCCCCGAGGGAGGTGGTCTTCTTTAAAGGGGTTAAAATAGAGCGAGGGGCAAAAAAGACATTTGATCCGGGCCGACTCTTTTGTCTTGAGGCAGATGAGGCAGCCTAGCTAGACAGAGGAGGCAAAACAGAAAGTCTAGACAGGAAAACTTATTGTGTTCACGAAATATAAAAATGAACCGAGCGGTCTGGAACGTCAAGAGGTGGAGATAGATCCTTGTAGACAGGTGGGAAGACGTGACCGGGAAGATTTAAGGGGAAAGAAACGGCAGATTATTAAGAAAGTAATAGTAAGGTGTCCCATACACTACAGTTTTATTGTTGGGTAGTAACTACCCGATGTATTTATTGCCGGGGCTATATACTAGAGATAATGACCACAAACTCAAGATAAATTCTTAGGCGCCCAGCCGGTCAATTCTTTTTTATTTAAGAGAGCGCGCCTGAAAGGTGAGTGTCGTCTCCTCCCCTCCTCAAAGATTCGTCTTACTTTTTACCATATTATAAGCACGACATGCAAATAAATAAGTGCTCCTGGGTCTGTGTGGGTAGGCCCGCAGGATTTATTTCAGGTGAGCGAGGAACATACATGGAATATGAATTTCCGCAGGAGCTGCGAGACGATTCTTTTCTTCTCCCTCTCTTCCCAGGCGCTCCCTCTCTTTCGGAGCAGAGAGCGTCCCCCTACAAAAACAGGAACGTGTGTGTGTGTCCAGTCTCAACGCCCTATTCTCTGACAGATAGGCCTGGGGAGGGATGGGAAGGATTGCTTAAAGTAGGTTGATTTGCTGGGACTGCTTAAAGGGGCTCCTGCCGGTCAAAGAAGGGCGCGTTGTCATGATTTACGGTGGGGAGGAGCGGGGACAGGGTATCAAGTATGTTCCTATGAGTTTGAACTACACAAAATAGGCTCCAAAGTCGATAGGCTTCCAGATCTGGTGTGGGCACCCGGATACGCCCAAAAGGGAACCTTTAGGGCTTCTTGCGACCTGCCCATCTCTCTGGGCCCTCAGTTTCTCCCCACCCCAGAGCCCGATCAACGCCCCTGTAGACAGATGTTGGGATTGAAGATGACCTTGATCTTTGACCACTGAAGTCAGACCTGAGAGGGCGGGCTCGGTGTTAGCTCCACCTAGCCCAATGGCTGCCATACTAGGCGCCGGGCTGCCCTTTGACTCCCCCACCTGCGCTCTTGGACACCTCGGCGGATTCCGAAACTGTCGGCGGATGGAGTCCGCATCTTCCGTCGACATGCATTTTTTTCTTCCTCATTTTGGGGTAGTATTCAGACAGACAGTGTTTCAGTCTCACAATGACAGCTTAGATCCCCAGCTCCCTGTGATGACTGCTTGGTCTAGCGGGAAGTGTAGGGCGGGGACCCCCAAACTTAAACACCCAGCAAACCAACACCTGAGAGAGCACTGTGAAAGAGAGCTACAGAAGGAGCAGGGGGAAGGATGGCAGTGGGGGAGAGAGGGGGAGAAAGGTGTATGGGTGCGGGAGGGAGACGGTGACCTAGAGGCAGGGAGGAGTGGCAGGGAAGAGGGGTGGCGATCAGGAGGGGGAAAGGGGGCGAGAGAGGCCGCGGCTGTAATTCTGTGGTCTGTGTGAGGGATGAAACGATGGGTCGGTCTGAAAGCGAGCACAGTCCTCGTCGATCTTTTACAATATTGATGTCACTCAAGCACAACTTTATCTCTGAACCGGAATATCTGTTTCAATGATTTCCATAAGCACATAAATTATAATCTTCCGAGCCTTCAATATTTCTTTCGGTGCTTTATTAAGTGTTACTGCGGAGGCCGTTTATGAAGTGAACGATTCAACTTTTAATCTTTTGAACATTAAAGAGTATTCCTCCGAGACTCCTTTTCAAAATAATCTAAAATAACAAAAAAGAAACTAAGCTCATTACATGAAAAAGTGACAAGCATTTTGTTCTCAGCCTGGCAAGCTGCCTTCCTCCCTTCAAAGGATGATAAACTAATTGTTTCCAGAGTTTATAAGTAATTAAGCTATTATTGGAGGACTTTATGTAACAGTCTGATTCAAGCTAAAACTTTCTACTTGGAATTCTAGACGAGTCTTCAAAAACACCAAGATCTTAATAATGCAAAAACCAACAAACCAACCCAGCCTTCGTTACTAAGGAAACTTATTTTTATTTTTTAAATCATCTGAAAATGTAAACAAATATCGTTTTCGTTTAGAGGGTGTGATAAGTGGACGTCATTATGTATAATTAATGCTGAAAGGAAAATGAACATGTAATCACTTCCAAAGATGAAAACATTTTTAAAGTAGCAAGTTAAGTTTTAAAAGTTATCCCCCCAAAAAATTGACTGTGTTTCAGTAGCTCAGGTAGAAAAATAGATATTTAGTGCTTTTTAAGAACTCAACACTGACAGCTAAAATCCTTAAACAAATACTTGTAGGTGTCTTTGGGTGTCTAGGCAACAAGGATTGATGCCAAGAAATGCGGAGTGCGTGAGTTTCCGCAATTTTGCCCTGGATAAATGTACTTCTTCACCCATAGGTTAAAGCATACTTATTCACACAGGTTAACATAGAGTATTTTCAAAGATCCTTTGAAATACCTTAAGTTCAAACGTATGTAGGAGTTGAAATAATCTAGAAATACAGTTTTGTTTTAATTTAAAATTCATATTTTAAGAATGAAGTTTGCCTGAGATGAAGCAATATTCACTAAAGGAGAAAGTTGTTTTAAAAAGATGAATTATTTGATACATTTTAGTAAAGGATATAGTAGGCATTTAATTTATGTAACAGATCACTATTTTAATATTTTTATATCAAAATGATATTTAAAAGAAAAAGGCTATTTCATTGTCATATGAAAAAGTTTTAAATTAACAGATTTTTTTCAGATTTTTTTTAATATTAGAATTTTCAATTTAGGAAACATCTTTTGAAAAAGATCAATGTGAAAAATCCAAGTAAATACTGCCAGTGCTATCTTATTTGTATTAAACCAAATTTTCTGGTAGTTGTTTAGAAAAATTAAAATGTGTGTGAAGTAGCAAAAAAAAAACCCAGAAGGGCTATCATTATGAGGCCTGGGATCTCAGCACAAATACTTAAATTATAACTCATGTTTCAAATAGAATTGCTCTAAAGCAAAAGTCTAGAATTTTCTGTAAATCGTATACAAAATGCTCTGCATGATTCAATCAGTATTGTTTTGTGTGAAGCTGGCATTGTCACTTGATCACATTGTCTGGTTCAATGTTTGCAATGGTTTATTTTCTTTATTCTAATTGACTAGCATTGTTTTATTAAAAGCAAAAACTAAAGTGCCCTGGTAGTCGTGCAATCCCAATTGTCTAACACCATGCGATAATTGACCTTTTGGACAGGAGACACACTTGGATTCACTTTAGGACACTTAGCTGCTTACACTGACTTTATTACAGAGACAATGGTGACTTTGTTAACACTGGCACCTGCAGTATTTCACACAACACACTGGTCAGACCTTGCCAAGCCCGCCACCACCGTGATTCTTACCAGAGCAGGAAAGCAACTCAAGGCAAATTTTATGATACGATATATGCTGTTATGATTAGGGAGAAATGAACTCATTCTGCAAAGCCTTTTACAGCCTTAAGGAGGATATTCTGCTTTCTGATTTTTCTTGAGGTAGAAATGTTGACATATCAAGAGATATTCTAGTTATTTTGTAAGTATGCTTAAGAGCTAAGGATTTTACAGTATACTAGATTCAAGATGTCCAGGGCAATATAGTCCGGATCAAGCTGTGCTCCTCTATTAAAACTATGCCCCAGAAAAAAAAGAAAAAAAAACAAAAACAAAAAAACTATGCCCCAGTGGAAGAAGGTTACGGAATGCAAAGACTTGGGCAGTGGGAGAAGAAGGACTAAGTCAGTGACCATCTTTCCAGGCTCTCGGATTAGTAATCCTGACTCTGGACGCCGTGCGATTGAACTGCATGGCTCTTGTTCTTAAGCTCTGAAGGGCGCGGAGACATTCTTGCTCCGTATCTGCTCTTTGTCGTGGAGAGTGTGGCAACAATTTGCTTTTGATGATATTGAATGTAACACTAAGGTCCTTCTTTCAAAGCGTTCCAGATTTTTTTTTTTCGTTTTTCTCCAGGAAAGGGTGGAATTCCAAGGTAGTAATATTTCATCCTCCAAGTTCTAAGGGTCTCTTAGAATTCTAAGACTGCTTTTGATTTTTCCTGCCTGGCCATCAGTAGTGAAATGCTGGTGTTTATTGTTTTAAAGCATTTGCTGAGAGCAATTAATACCTTTATTGATTAGGCTGCTTCGGTGAAATAAAGGGTGACTTTAGCACATTGATTTGATTGTGATCTAAAAGACTGTAAAAAGCAACAGGACCCCATGTACTAGAGCGCCTTCTAGTCATCTGCTCTGTCTTGAAAGAAACCCACAGTTTGACTGGTTTTCATTTAAATTCCTTAAGCTTCTAGCCTGAACTATGCCCTAAACGTTTGTACGTTTCTCATACAAGATTGTATTAGAATTCTACTTGAGACTGAAAAAAATTGTGTACATTAGTATCTCGAGCACCTACTATATACTAGACATTGCTAATTAAGCTGGTGGTGCTGAGATTAATTTGACTGTGTCTTTCCTCTTGGGCTCATGGAGGTAGGGAACAGATGAAGAAAACAAAGTATCAGTCCATAAAAACTATGGTGGTTGCATTTTATAAAAAATCATTTTATTGGGAGTTCTTACAGATATCATAACATTCTATAGTTCAATCATCAAACACCATCGTACAATCGCTACCACAATCTGCTTCAAAATGTTTTCTTTCTTCTTGAACTTCTTGATATTGGCTCCCCTCCCTCCCACACCCTAACCCCGCCCCCGCAACCCATATTTATTTATTGCCTTTTTTTACACCACCCAATATATCCATTCTCATATAATTCTGTTGTTCACTCCCCTCAAATGGGGTTATGTAGTCATCAGTCCTATCCGTTCCCCTTCCCACCATCTCTTCCGGTACCCTCAGGGAACCATTACTCCTGTTACTGTTTTTGAAGTGTTATCTATCTTGGGTTTCATGTATGGAATGATCTTAATTATACAAATGGACATAATGCAAGTCTAATATGATTAATGAGGTAAAACAAATAAAAACCAGTAGTAATGGGGGAAAATATTAAAGAACTAGATAGTTATGTGGTTTATCGGTGCTATACCACACTCTGGATTTATCATCCCTTCCTTGTGACCCTTCTGAGAGGGACTGTCCAATTATCTTACAGATGGGTTTTGGGTTTTCACTACATCCACGTTCCTTCACATTGATTTGGTTGCTTATTTTTGAATTTCTGATACCTATTCCTGTTGACAACTCACAGGCTGCTGTGCTTCTTCCCTTTGGGCTTTGTTGCTTCCCTGCTAGATGGCCACATATTTAACTACAAGACTTTAAGGCCCTAGACGCCTTTCTCTTAATAGCCAGGCACCGTCAGCTTTCTTCACTACATTTGCTTATGCACCCATTTTGTCTTACGGATTGTGTGGGAAAGGTGACTATCATAGAATGCCACATTATTAGAACAAACTGTTCCTGTACTTAGGTAAGATTTAAGTAGAGGTCCAAAGCCCATCTGCTTTCTTGTTGTATTTATACATAAACACACATATGTAAACTAATACACCTATATTACATATATGCATATCTATCTATCCATCTATCTATTTTTCTTCTTAGTTCCTCCTTTTATTTTTTTCTTTTCTCCTGCCCCACTATCATGCTTACCCATTGTTCATGTGGTGGTTACATTTTATGCCAACTTTATGGTACCTGTGTGGAGGTAGGGGTGGAGTCTAACCTGCCAATCTGGTGGTGCCTCCTTAGGGCTGTGGTCTTTTTATAAAAGAGACCAAACTTCTCTCTCTTGCCCTTCACCCTCTATGTTTATTGAGATTCTGTGTCTGCCTCCAGGGTTGGCAGCACCCTGTCATGTTCCCACAGACCTGGATCCACAAGACTCTGCACCCAGTGGCCAGTGACATTTTTTCTGTGTCCTCAGCCTACAGCTGCGACTGAAGGGGGCTCTGACTAGCGTCGGACCTATGGACTTGAATTGGCTTGGGATGCCTTCTTGATATAGAGTTCTTTCTCAAGCATATATCAGCGTCACTGGTTTTGTTTCTCTAGACAACCCAGTCTAACACAATATGCACCGGTGCCATGGGAAACTGGTGAGCAGCCTGGTGTGATAATGGCACTTGAATCATGGGGATGGGAAGGTCCGAGTGCTGAATAAGAGGACATCTCTAGGAGACGGGAGCAGGGCTGGATGTAGGGGTAAGGTGTAGAGAGAAACTGAGAGCTGTCGTATGGATTTTGGTTCCATTTACTTCCATGATAACCTTGGAAGCATGAGCAGATTGGAAAGAAAAATGACTTTGTTTGGTCATTCGTTTGGTCATTTTGAAGCAGGCACCCTACTAGAGTAGTCTATTACAAGTTAGGCTGCTAATTTCAAGATCAGCACTTCAAACCACAGCTCCTAGCTCCCCAGTAGAAAGAGGAAGCTTTCTACTTGGGTCAAGATTTTAGTCTCAGAAACCAGCAGGGGCAGTTCTCTGTCTTATAGAATCACCATAGATCAGAATCAACTCAATGATAATGGGTTTGCTTGCTTGCTTCGGGTGGGAAATCAGGATGCAGGTGCTCTGAAGAAAGGTGAAGACATGGCTGTACATTTGGCGGTTGAGTTCTGGGCTGGAGGCAAAAATTTGGTTGGAGTCAATGGTGTAGATGAGATTATTTAGGACCTCTTTCAATCAGGTTTATGGTGAAAAATAATAATAAAACATAACTATTTAAATTTTAACATAAAACAAAATAAACCATTTATGGTGAAAGTAGGCCCAGGACTAGGACATGCTAGGAGAAAGGGTATATGCAGCTATTTAAATATATTTGTATAATGAAGAGGAAAGAGGAAAACAATGTGGAATTGCAGGAGAGAGGGATGTTAAAGTGTGGTGAGGCAGAGAACCGGACTGTCATCCAGAGTAGGCAATCTTGGTCTCCAAGATCGAAAGCCAGTGATGGCTACAAATATGGGTTCTGATCGAGGGTAGTGGAAGAACAAGTTAGGGCAGTTTATGCCTGCCAGCCTTAATGTGCTTTTTTGGAGATAGGCGCATCGGTGTCATTTGATGATGAGTACAGGGTGGAAGCTGACCAAGTTTTAGTATTGAAAATTCCACATTCCAGGAAACTCCTCTGCCCGGGACAAAACCAGGAAGTTGATCATCCTCAGGGTAGCAGGAAAGGAAAGGACTTGAAGGTGGGGGGGGGGGGTTAGTTAGCAGTCACCTCACCGTGGTGCCTGGGAAAAGAGGAAGGCAAGCCTTGCTGGCCAACATCATGGCGTTAGATGGAATTGAGACCAGAGGGTAGCATTTTGTGTGCATATGTGTGGTTTCCTTAGGCAACGCGCAAACATTTTGAGTTCTTTATCCGAGAGAGGGCATGTTGACTCACCCAGATGGGTGTTTTTATGACTCACAGAATGCATTGCTCAGAGGTGTCATTCTGGGAAACAGAGTGAAGCGTACAGGCAAGGTTGGCAGAAATGGAGACTCCAGCTAAGTAAGTGGATGATCTTGCTGCCAATAGTGTACAACATCACTCTTCATGTTTGTATAATTGGCAATGGCATAATCAACAGCGGGAGGCACACATGACATGCAGACATGCAATCATGATATGCCTTCTCCCCTCCAGATTGTCATCATGAAGCAACGTTTTCCGGTAAGAAGCAAAGCCCTCCTCAGTCCAGCATCACGACTCCATCTTTAGTTGTAGGCTCTGTCCACATACTCTGCCTAAGACAAGTCATGGGGAGATTTTGTCTATGTCATTTGTGAAGTGATACACAAGATCGTCATCCCTAAGATCCAGTTCCAGGCATTATATACTGCTATTGTCAGTTACATAAACAAGAAAGGAAAAGTTAAGTAGGGAGCTGCCACCACAGTAACAGTATGCAAGGTGAATGAACTTCAACAAGGAGATTCAAATAATTATCTAGAGTACTGCCTTTTTCTTCCTGGAACTCATGAAAAAGAATCCAGGGCGGATGAGCCCTACAGGACCAGTGGTGTGAGTGGAGATACAGGGAGGGTAGAGGGAGAATGGGTAGGAAAGAGGGAACTGATTACAAAGAACTATATGTGACCTCCTCCCTGGGGGATGGACAACAGAAAAGGGGGTGAAGGGAGACATCGGACAGGGCAAGATATGACAAAATAATAACTTATAAATTATCAAGGGCTCATGAGGGAGGGTGGAGCTCGGAGGGAGGGGAAAAATGAGGACCTAATGCCGGGAGCTTAAACAGAGAGGAAAAATTTTGAGAATGATGAGGGCAATGAATGTGCAAATGCACTTTACACAATTGATGTGTGTATGGATTGTGATAAGAGTTGTATAAGCCCCTAATAAAATGATTTTTTAAAAAAAGGATCACTTCCAACAGTTTAATATTTTCCTCTCACTTTTGCCCTCAACTTAGAACAAACCCAAACCTCTAAACGTGTGGCATGAGACACTAGTCACACACACAAAGGGAACCAAACTTTGGCTGTGAAAGGTAATTCAGGTCTGAGTGGATCGTACGCAGTTTGGTTCCAAAACCCTCTAGGGGTCCAAGCTTCAGGCACTGGGGGTTCAGCATTTGGTTCTAACAAATGGTGAGTGCCACTGTATTCCTGAAATATCAAAATAGACCCAGGAGGTGGCTGCTGAGAAAATGCATGGCCTGCCTCAACTTTATTTATCAAGGGAGGCGAGATGTTCCCTTCCTTCACTGGTCGTGACTTTGATGAGACTCCTGTACCTCAGAGGGCCTCCATCTCTGCGATGGTTAGACTCGGGGTCATTTAAGAATATGGCTCAGATGACACTGGTGTGCTTTTCACGACGTCGAGTCATGGAGTCTGGGAGTCGTGGTTCCTCAGCTGGAGCAGGAATGAAACCTGCGCGTGAGCACAGAGGTGAAGCGAATGCTTTTCCCGTTTGATGACTATGCAATTTGTATTTGGACTATCTCAGGGTGATTATCACGTTTGGCACTTTTAATTAAAAATGCTTTTCTAAAATCCTCCTAGGCACATGACGGGAGCAGTTTCCAGAGCACCAGTTATGTGCAGAAGGTCTCTCATTCGCGCGCTCTCTCTCTCTCTCTCTCACACACACACACACACCCAACTTGGTTTTGTGAACATATTTGTAGTTGCTGTTTTTGGAGGATCGATGCTGATTTGTACACTCTGCTTTAGAGACAGTGACAGGTAATGCCCTGAACCGGTGATGAGTAATGGTAGGCTCTTTCAATGTTTGTCTCGGGTGATTTTGCCTAGTCATTGTATCTGGGAATCATAGCACAGGCTGGGAATTAGGAAAGTTCAAGATCTAATTCTGACCTTCCCGTTTACTTTGATTAAGTCATTGAATCATAGCGCACATCCGTTTATTCACCTGTAAAATTGGGATGACTCTCTTGCAAGCCTATCTGACCACTGTTTTGTGACAGTCGAATTGAATATTCAATGTCAACAGTACCACTCTGAGAGGGGATCAACTCAGAGGAAGTGTTTTGCTGTTGTTTGTTTATGTGGAGCTTTGTAAGAAGGATGTGGCCTAGGTATTAAAATCATATCGCTACAAAGGCAGTTGTCATTAAATGGTTTGACTTGCTAACTTATACTCCCCCTCCTATTCTAAATGAAATGCTATCTGGGTTCCCACTGGAAATGAAATTCATAATAAACTCAGAGATCTCTCCCTTGACTGGGTTTCTCAGAAAGGCCTGGTTTCCCCATTTCCTGATCCCACATCATTTCAAGGAGTGTCCTTTGGAACTAATTTTGTTTTAAACATTTACCCCCAAACAACAACAAAAATCTCTGCCATTGAGTTGATTGCAATGCCCTGTGACCCTGTATATTGTTGATGAGGCTGTAAATCTTTACAGAAGTAGAACACCTCAATTAAGTGGTGGGTGGATTTCAACTGTCAACCTCTAGGTGAGCAGCTTAGTATTTACCAAACATCACCACCAGGGCTCCTTAAAAGTTACATTCGGTAATACTTATTTTTTCTACTAAGCATTGTAGAAAGCATTCTACTAAGCATTTCCTTGAGATTTATTTTTATTTTATTTATTTTAGCCAGTTGAAGATATAAATGCTTCCCTAGGTAGAAATCTTCCAGACCTTAATGTCAAGTGACATGCGACAGGTGGAAATATGTTATCTCGAAGCATACTGAGAAATCCTCCTTCCCTATAGCAGACTTTCTGAGAACTAGTCCAGTACTGAAGAATTTCATCATAGTTGTTCTATAAACTATTATTCTGAAAAGAAGAAAAATGCACATTAACCTCCATCCATAAGTATTAGTAAACGGCACGGGAGATTCCAGCATATAGGGTTTTATCTTCTGTGTTGGGACGGACATATGTGAATATTCACCAAGTGTCAAATGATTCCCTTTGAACTCAAAGTAGAGCTTGGACTATGGCTAAAAACCTTCTAGGTCCTCAACCACCAGTCTCAGAAGTGTGGACAAACCAGTGGGTGGAGTGGACGAACAGTGGGGTTATCATTGCTGTCACTGAGGTTGGAAGATGACCAATACTTTAGGGACAGGTCTCTACTATGGAAAGTTAACAAGCATTTACAAAACAGAGAGACTGGTTTTCTAGACCTCAATCATCAACTTAATCAATTACTGTCTTGGAATAGAAGAATAGACACTTATTTCACTATACAAGGGTGGAAGCATAGGTAGTTGGGGGGAGGTCAGACCACACCCAGGGAGGTACATGTGAGTCCGACATAAAGAAGGGGAAAGAGGGGAGGCAGAGGGAGAATGGGATTGGGGAGAAACTGAGATGATGACATGGGGGGAACAGGGCACTAACCCACCCAGGGGGAGTGTCCCCACAGAACTGGAACGTGCATACAGACCCCCCAAAACCAGGACGGCAACATAATACATGGAGGAATCCATGAAAAGACTGCTCTATAGGGTTGGCCCCAACCAGAACCTGCCTGAACCCCACCCTGAAAATGTGTGCCACTGAGAACGACACTAGACCTTCTGGTGGGGGAAAGGAACCGACCTACCATACCCCCACGGAAGCGGAAGCAAATGAAGAGTGAAGAAGGGAGTGGAGCACACTCCACCAAGCCCTGAGGACAATAGCCCCGCTCAGAGCAGCCAATGCACCCAGAGCACCATATGGTCCACCCCACTATGCGGCACGACAATCCGCACTGACTTATAGCCCTACAGGGGACAAAACTGGAGACACAGTGTGGGATTTGTACAAGAGCTGACCCCACCACACTGAGGCAAAACACAAGGGCGTGCAACAGAACAGCAAGGGGAGCAGAGCAAGGAAGTCCCGAGGGAGTACCAAAAATAGACTTTGGGATCAGGACGTAGCACCCCATCAGACCGGACCAGAAAACACTCCTAAAGGTCAACAAACACACCTTGAACTATTTACAGGCTTTTCTTTTTTGTGCTTTTGATGTTTGTCATCGATTTGTTGTTGTTGCTTCATTGTTTTGTTTTTCTCTGTCGCTTTGTTTGGCACTGTCTTGTTTTTATGTGCATTATTATCTTTGCAGGTCTATCTAGATAACATAGGCTGGATAAACAACGGGGAGAAGAAAACAATGGGACCAATGGTTCTGGGGGGACATGGGAGAGGGAGAAGTGGGAGAAAGGAAGTGGTATAAACCAACCATGAAACAAGTGAACAACAAGTGATTCAAAACCAGTGGCAAGGAGGGTGTAGGAAGCCTGGCAGGGAGTGATCAAGGTCAATGTAACTGAGAGGAATTACTGAAACCCAGATGAAGGCTGAGCATGATAATGGGACAAGTGGAAAGTAAAAGGCAAAAGAGGAAAGAACTAGGAAGCAAAGGGCATTTATAGAGGTTTAAATACAGGCTTGTACATATGTAAATATATTTATATATGATGATAGGGAAA
>NW_022106471.1:5171739-5198385 GCF_000313985.2 Echinops telfairi | reverse complement strand
TTCCATGATGCTCACCTTCCTGTCACAATCGCTGAAGACAAATGTGTGCATAAGCAAGTGTGGGAAAGAAGTCTCATGGTGCCCAGCTATTGAGAGATATAGCATCTGGGGTCTTAAAGGCTTGAAGGTAAACAAATGGCCATCTAGCTTAGAAGCAACAAAGCCCACATGGAAGAAGCACACCTGCCTGTGTGATCATGAGGTGTCGAAGGGATGAGGTATCAGGCATCAAAGAACAAAAATCATATCATTGTGAATGAGGGGAAGTGCAGATTGGGGGCCCACGGCTCATCTGTAGGCAACTGGACATTGCTTTGCAGAGGGGTTGCGGGGAGGAGACGAGCCAGTCAGGATGCAGTGTAGCATCGATGAAGCACACAACTTTCCTCTAGTTCTTAAATGCTTCTTCCCCCACCCCACTATCATGATCCCAATTCTACCTTACAAATCTGGCTAGACCAGAGGATGTGCACTGGTACAGATAGGAACTGGAAACACAGAGAATCTAGGACAGGTGAAACCTTCAGGACCAGTGGTGAGACTGGCAATACCAGGAGGGTGGAGGGAGAGTGGGGTAGAAAGAGGGAACCAATTACAAGGATCTATATATAACCTCCTCCCTGGGGGATGGACAACAAAAAAGTGGGTGAAGGGAGACATCAGGTAGTGTAAGATATGATAAAATAATATCAATTTATGAATTATCAAGGGTTCATGAGGGAGAGAGGAACAGGGAGGGAGGGGAAAAAATGAGGAACTGATACCAAGGGCTCAAGTAGAAAGCAAATGTTTTGAGAATGATGAGGGCAACAAGTGTACACATGTGCTTGACCCAATGGATGTATATATGGATTGTGATAAGAGTTGTACAAACCCCTAGTAAAATGATGTTTTTAAAAAAGTACTGTTTTAATATCACTTTTGTTATAAGGAAAAATAAAGAAGTAGAAACGTGGCTTATAAACCAGTAGACAAGACCAAGATAACTGCTGGGAGGCCGGGCAGGGCTTATAAACCAGTAGACAAGACCAAGATAACTGCTGGGAGGCCGGGCAGGGCTGGGTAAAGGGCGAGGGAAGAGTGGGAAGAAAAAACCAAAATCACATGTATTGGGGGTTTAATCGAATATTGCTTTTTATTTCATTTCTTGAGAGGGACTGTGTAAATATATAGAGTGTGTTTCTTTAGAAAACAAACAAACAAATCCCTCCAGATTCCTTATCCCTTAAAACCAAAATCATGCTTTGAGTGGCTTAAAAATAAAAAGAGGAAAAGTACAACTGAAATGGACTTGGAGTGTTTATGACAAACAAGTTCATCTCAGACAAACAAATGAAAAATGGAATGACCATTCTCAATAGTTCATTAGTTTTATGTCTTCTCACTCCCGCCCCCCCACCTTACGTACACACACTTGACACTTCTCTCTTTTATTGAGGAGATGGAATTTTGTAAAGAAAATACCAGGTATTAGATCATCTCATTTAAAAAATTGTTGGGATGTATCTATAATTAATATTGGCTTCATTATGGTATGGTTAAAAAACCTCATCTCATGAATAGACCATATAGTAGGTCACAAAGCAAACCTCAAATTTTTAAATATTAAAATAACACAAAGCATCTTGCTGGGTAATCATGTTATAAAATTGGAAATCAAATATGGGAGATCAAGGTAAAAATGATATACATAGAAACTGAATAACACTCTGCTCAAAAACTACTGGGTAATAGAGAGTATATACAATAACATAAAATACTTCCTTGAGTCAAATGAGAAAGGAAACACAATAGGCCAAACCATCTTGGGCCCAGTAAAAGCTGTGCTCAGGGGGCAATTTGTAGCAATACATGCACATATCAAAAGAGAAGAACAAACCCAAATGAACACCTGAACCCAACATCTCCAATAATTAGAAAAAGAGGAGTAAGATAAACCTTCTATCACCAGGAAAACAAACAAACAAACAAATGTAACCCCAACCTATGAAAGCAGAAATAAATGAAACAAAATAGAAAACAATGGAAAGAATCACAAGACTAGAAGTTGGTTCTTTGAAAAGATCAGTAAAATAAAGAATTAAGAAAACACTGCATATGTAACAAAAGAAAGGGAGAATAAGTCATGTGAATAGAAAAATGAAATGGATGATATAACAGAATCAACTGAAATAAATAGGGTAATAACGGAATACTACGAAACTGGCCTCAAGTGGACAGAAGAAATGAAAAGGCCTAGGAACACACTAGAAATCGACCAGGTTGTTCAAAGCTCCTAAGAAAAAAAGTACGGGCCTAGACAGCTTCATTGATAAATTCTACTAAACGTTCAAAGATGTGCTGACATTAATTCTACTCATATTGTTCCACATTATAGAAAAGGATGGGAAACTTCTGAATTCATTTTATGGAATGAGCATAACCTGGTATCCAAACCAGGTAAAGACACCAATCTATCTATCTCTCTATCTCTCTATCTATCTATCTATCTATCTATCTATCTATCTATCTATCTATCTATCTATCTATCTCTATCTCCTGCATGCATATAGTTACAAAAACTGTTAGCCAATAAAGTCAAACAACTTACTGAGAAAGGAAAAGAAACATCATGACCAAAGGAGATTCATGCCAGGTATGAAAGGGTGGTTCAACATTAGAAAAAAAATCAACAAAATCCACCACAGTAATAAAGTAAAGGAAAATAATCATTTGATTATTCACTATAGAAAAGGCATTTGACAAAATCCAAGGCCTATTACTGATTTAAAAGACAAACCAACACACTCAACAATATTGGAATGGAAGGGAACTTCTTCAACATAATGAAGGGTCTAAAAACAAAAACAATAGCCAACAATGGGGAGAAACTGAAAGCCTTCCTTGTGGCTTTCAAGGAAGCCCTTTATCAACACTCGTATTTCATATTGTGCTAGAAAAATTAGCCAGAGCTAAAAGAAAAGGAAATCGAGTACATTGAAATAGACAAATAAGCTGTAAAACTTTATTTGCAGAGAAGATCTTAATTATAGAAAATACCAAAGACTCATCAGGAAAATTACTGAAACTAATCAAAGGATTCATCAAAGTGGCAGGGAACAAGAGCAATATACAAAAATAAGTCAGATTCCTTTACACTAGCAAAAGAGAACTGTGAAAACCAAACAGGAAAACAATTCCATTTTTAATACCCACCCCCAAATTTAATGTGTAGGAATCAATATAACCAGATAAACAAAAGACCCATACAAAGAAAACTACAAAACACAACAGTAGGAGACCGAAAGAGACAACATAAATACAAGCATAAACCACGCTCGTGTTAAAAAACGGTTTTAAACATTGATATAACGCACTCCTGAGCCAGATTCCAGCGTCCCTGTTTAAAGAGATGGAAAAAGGAATCACCGACTTCATATGGAAAGGATAAAGACTCTAGACAAACAAAGCACAACCTAAGAAGAACGAAGACAAAGCACTCTCATTTCCTGATCTCAAAATCGACTACACAGCCACGGAGGTCAAGAAGGTCTGGTGCTTGTACAATGATATCTACATGGGTCAATGGAACAGAAATCCGAACCCAGATGTAAATCCACCCACCTTTGGATAACTGATTTTTGACAAATGCCAAAAATATATTTATTGGGGGAAACAATAGCCT
This sequence comes from Echinops telfairi, assembly GCF_000313985.2. Lineage (NCBI taxonomy): Eukaryota > Metazoa > Chordata > Mammalia > Afrosoricida > Tenrecidae > Echinops > Echinops telfairi. Next base: position 5,194,721 of record NW_022106471.1, on the reverse strand, counting down.
CTCTCACACATGACACTGACAAAATGGGATATATATTTGTATTAAAATGAGCAGACTCTCTCACCACAGACAAAAATAACTCAAGATGGATCAAAGACCTAAAATTAAACCTCACACCTATAAAATCCACCAATGGGAAAAATAGCAAGAACCAACTTCCAAAAAAATCTCACTGCCATGGAGTCAATTATAACTCATCTCTCAGGAGTCCTAATTTGTGGCATAACTATGTTACCACATGTAATAAAAATATATGCAGAATACACAATAGATGACTGCGATCTCCTAAAAACTAGGCATTTAAATGCATCAAAATATTTCACTGAGGAGTAAAATTGGGACTTGGGGAAAACATTTTTGACAATGATATGTCAGACAAGACACTAATCTCAAAAATTTATAGAATACTTCAACACCCCAACAATAAAAAGACAAATAATCCAATGAAAAAAAACTAGCAGAAGACATTGTGTTAGTCTGGGTACACTAGAAAAACAAATCCACAGAAACTCATATGTATAAGAGAGAGTTTTATATAGAGGTTAAGTGCACATCAAGAAAACATCCCAACCCAGTGCTGTCCAAGCCCACAAGTCCAACATTAGCCCATATGTCCGACACCAACCCACAAAGTCCTCCTCCATCTCACAAAACACCCGCAGTGATGCTGACTGAAGGAGAAAAGCTGAATCAGTGAATGTGTAAGCATCTCAGCGCTGGCAGGGGTCTCCACATGGCTGCTCCAGCACCCAGGGCTGCATCGGGGTAGGTCCATGTGGTTTCTCCTCAGGGAGGTCTTGGAGGAAGTGAGCCTTGGTCCGACCATCACAAAGCAAGAGACCTGAGAACTGGAAAGGCAAGGCTCACCGAGCCATTTATCCCTCTGCCCTTCAATTACTCCCACATGTGTTTATCAGCCAGGTTGGCACAATAAATCTTAACCATCTCAACATGAACAGATAATTTACCAAAGAAGGAATTCAGGTGGCCAACAAATATCTGAAGAAATGCTTGCAATCATTAGCCATTTAAGATTTGCAAATGAACACAACAATGCCGTATCATTGCCCCCCAGCAATAATTGTAATTAATGGTTTCTTGGAGGTATGGCAAGGGAGGTTGGGGTTGAAAATGGGGAACTAATAATAATGAGTATAAGAGCAGAGAAAATGTTTGTATGAGCCCCCAATGAAATGATCTCAAAAAAATGTTTGTATGTAAGATTGAACAATTGAATTGTATTATTTGTGAACTATATGCCAATAGAACTGTTTAAAAACAAACTAACACATGCTGGTGAGAGTGTGCAGAGACTGGAACCCTCATATACTGCTAGTAAGACTGTAAAATGGTACAACCAATATTGAAGATGATATTGAAATAGAAATACCACACGATCCAGCAATCCTAGTATGAGGTATATATCTGAGGTCTTATGCATATATCCTAGCTTGTAGGTCCTAGAAACAGCCATGCCCACCCACGCTCACCATAGAACTATTCACAATGAAGGTGGGTGGGGACAAACTAAATATACATCAGGGGAAGAATGGAAAAGCAAACTTTGCTACATACACTCAATGGAATCCTATGCAGCATTAAAGAATGATGATAAATCTTTGAAACCCCTCATAACATGGATGAACCTGGAGGCCATTACACTAAGTGAAATTAGTCAATCACAAAAGGAGAAATGTACAAAAGTACATTTTCATACAGAAATATTCTTAATGGGTAGAAGGGCAAGAGAGGGTAAATCACTGACTAGAGGGTAGAAATAGGTTAATTTTGGTGACAGGGAATGCAATATACAATAACAGGGAGGTTATTGAAAATTATGGGGGCAGGGAACAAAATGGGGAGAAAAAGAAAATTCTACGTCGCACCATTTTCCTTGGACATACTTCAGAGGTGTCTCAATGAAAACTGCCATTTCTATCTAGATGGATTAAAGGATTCGGATTTATGTTATGGGTTGCAATTGAATTTTGACACTACGTTGCTCAGCTTGGTCATTAGGAGCCCTGCCCACTCAACAACATCTGACACCCCACTGCTGTTGAGTTGATTCTGACTTCCAGCAACTGTCCCTAGAATTTCTGAGGCTATAAATCTTTACAGGAGCCTCTTTCTCTCTTGGAGCAGCTGATGGGTTTGAACTGCAACCATTGCACATAGAGGTTCAATGCCCAGCACATAGGACCACAGGCTTAAATTCATACCTTCCACGTTGAAACAGAAACTGAGGCTGCTTCTTCTGCTTTCTTGCACCACGTCTAGTAACCTCGGGAACAGTAAGCATGCTACCTGAATCCTCTAGGTTTTTAGCATGTCTTTGGAGAAATCAGCACAAGGTTTTGTTTTTGTTTTTGCTGTTTTAATTCGGAGTGAATACATATACCGTATCATTCCACAGTTCAATTGCGTCTAGCAGTATTGTACAATTGCTACCACAATCAGTTTCCAAACATTCTTTCCCTTCCTGGACTCCTTGACATCGTCTCCCTGGGTTCACAAGTTTTGAGGGGACTGTTTTTTGTTTTTTAAAATACTTTTATTGGGGGCTCTTACATCTCTTATCACAATCCATGCATTCCTCTAATGTGTCAAGCACATTTAATTGTACTCTGTTAGAGAAAAACCCGGGTGACAGCATCTTACTTTGTGGTCCCGATGACGGCCAGCTCAGAATGTGTTCCCCACTAAAAAGTCAAGCAACCGGTTTCCTAATTTCTGGCTTCTGTCTGAAACAGGTTTCTTGAGCCAGTTAATTGAACATAAATTACAATTGACCTTGGAGGGATTAACTTGCATTTTGGGGTCATCTCGGCTGTATACCTCTTGAGGTGCTTTCTGACTGCCTGAGCTTTTATATTCTTTTCAGCTAGGTTGGAGGTGAAAATGTGCCACTCAGGAACATTACAGCAATTGTTGACCTTCTCCGGTCAGTTGAAGGTCAAGGAATTAATGCAAAGAATTACCAGAAGTTCTATAAATACACATGTTTCTTGCATGAGAGTTACCATTAAAAAACGTAATGTTCATTTGGCTTAACTGTTTCAGATCCATGTGTAGTATTTTAATAGTCATGAAAATGAATTTTTAGTTTGGGGACACAATAAAGTAATATTTACATGAAAATCTGTTAAAGACCACATTAGAAGATTCCCCCCTAAAATTTAATTATGATTGAGCCTTTCTGACATTAAAAAATAATTTGGATGATAAGCCCCATATTTAAAGAAAGCCATGATGTCCCCCCCCCCCCCAAACAATTTTTTATTGGGTGTTCTTATCAAAGGCTAAGAACAGCCTTTTGAGGTCCCTTCAGTTCTTAAAGTAATTATTGTAGCCTGGGTCCTAAATTGGCCTCTGCCTCTTTGGCATATCAGGGGCTTGAATTAAAAACTGGCATGCCAGATTCTCCAGGACGAATTAGGGGAAAGAACACAGCCTTTGGAAAAACAAACAGGGGATGAAGGGAACCTTGTTGGTATAAGGGTTAGGCATTGGGCTGCTAAGCACAAGATCAGCAGTTCAAACCCACCGGTTGCTCTAGGGAAGAAGGTGGGTCTGTCCTCTCTGTAAAGGGGCACAACCTCGGAACCCCCAAGGGGCAGACTCCCTATGTCCTGTAAAGGCACAACAAGTTGGCAGCGAGTGGATGAGATGATCGATAAACTCCCCTTGTGTGAGTTCTTTGACCATTCCACATATCTGTTGCCTCATTTACGAAGAAGGGTTAGCATTGGACAGGTCTACTGCCAGGAGCAAAAGAGCCAGTGTCTTATATTAATTTTTGCTCCCAAAGATGCGCTAGGTCTTATTTTTAGGGGATGTCTTATTTTTCCATGAAGAAGAGTACGGTACACATCTATTGTTTATTGTTTTATTAAAAGAGACCTCGCACTTCCTGTCTCCTCTGGCTGTGCTGCGGCCAACAGTGAGCTGTGCAGCAGCACCACTACGGTTCAGAGTCCAGCGTTACAGTAGCTCCAGGGGGTCTTATTTTCGGGGAGGTCTTATTTCCAGGGGGTGCCTTATATTTCAGCGAGAGGCAAAGCTATAAGTAGACCTTATTTTCGGGGGATGTCTTACATTCAGGGAAACAGGGTATCTCTCTCAAGCTTTAAGCTAGTGGCTGGCATAGAGGAGACTTCCACCACGTGGGAGATCCCTCTTCTCCCCCCCTTCGTCCTAGCAGCGTCATCATCACCACCTTGCCACACTCAGACCTCAGCAGTTGTGAAAGAGCAGTTATCACTCCCACTTTATAGATGACAAAAGGGAGACCTAGAGTGCTTAAGGACCCGCACCCAAGGGGTATCAGCGGGTACGTACTGCTAGAGTTTGAGGTTTGCTCCAAAGTCAGAGTGCTGAATTATTAGGATGCTTTCCTGCCTCTTGTAATTGACCACTTGTACTTTTTCTGAAATTTGGAGTGGTAACTCATGTGTTCACATGCTATCAGTTAAGTGGGTGCCGTTGAGAGGGAGGGGACATTAAAAATCCATGCAAGAAACGGACATACAAAGGGGCTTCAAAAGTTCATGGGGAAATCCCAGTCTCTTTTAATTCCATATTTCCCCCGTGAACTTTTTGAAGCCCCCTCCTAATGCAGTTGTGGTGTGGCACGGTCTGTCCATGCTGCCTCATCAGGACCTAGGGACCCCAGAAGAGAGCACTGATCCATCAGTGCTGTGCCAACCCTACCATTGTTCTTATGTTTGAGTCCATCAATACAGCAACTGTGCCAATCAATCTTGTCGAAGGGCTTTCTCTTTTTGGCTGCCTCTCTAAGTTACCAAGCGCGATGTCCTTCTCCACGGATTGGTCTCTCCTGACAGTGTGTCCGAAGTATGTGAGATGGAGTCTTGCCCTCCTTGCCTCTCAGGAACGTTCTAGCCGTACTCCCAAGACAGATCTGTTTGCTCTTTTGGCAGTCCACGATACATTGACTATTCTTTGCCAGCACCATAATTTAAATGCTTGAATCTTTTTCAGTCCTCCTTGTTCAATGTCCAGCTTTCACATACATACGAGGTGATGGCAATTTGTCCCACTGAGGTGGCTTGTGTGATGCTGTGATGCTAGAAGCTATGCCACCGGCATTCCACATGCCAGCAGGGTCACCCAGGGTTGAAGAGGCTTCAGCAGTGCTTCCAGACTAGGAACAGAGTATAGAGAAGGAATAAGCTGTCCACTTCTGAGAAAGTAGCCACGGAAAAGCTTATGGACAGAATGGAAATAGTCAATCGCCTCACAATTAACAGGAGGAGAGACGGGGAAGGTGAAAACATACTTTCTATGCAGAGACGGAGCACTATCCTGCGTGTTCCCAGAGCTCTGGGTGGCCGGCCTTGTTAAAAGGAGCTGACTCAGCAGAGAGCAAGGCCCTTTGCCCTCCTTTGTCTGAGCAACAACTAGGATGTGATAGTACAATTCTAACAGCTCTCGGGAACCATGAGGTGACATTTAATCTTGAACCTACAGGGGAGGGTAGTGGAGCAGAAAGAATATTAGCCGTGGGCTGCCTACATCTATTTTACACGAGAAGGAAACTTGCTTATTTCCTCTCTCTTTCTCTTGCTTCACGCCTTCCTTATTGCCATCATGAATCATTTCCCCCTTCCCTCTCTTCTTATCGCTATTTCTTTTAGATACCTTTTTTTTTTCTGTTACATGCAACCAGGATTGCATTTTAATTTCCATTTCCAAAAAGGTGTCTAGAGTCCTGTGGCTATGGTTGCTGACCTGAGAAACTTTGAAAAGCTATGCGCTTACTGGCTCAATATTTTCTTGACTGTGTTTAACAGCTAAGATATGAAGCTAGAATGGAAATAGAAGTGTAAGTAAAGTATCACTAGGAGGGTTCCAGTTGATAGCTGGGTTTATTCTGAACGAAATGTATTTAGATATGGCTATTTGATCAGTGGATGGCTTCAGTGCTCTCAGTGATATACACTGCTCAGTCTCACGATTGGGCTTAAAAAAAAAGCAAAACAATCAAAATAGTGGTTTTTGGATCTGTGGGTCCAGTTAAATCCGAGGCAGAGAGGTCAACTCAGAAGGTCATGGTGACGACATCTGTTTTTTTGGAATCCTAAAGGGGTAATATCGTGATAGATTTTTCTCCAGGGACCTGGGAGAGTTACAGGGCCCATTATGAAGAAGTTTGGAGAAAATGGAAAACTGAACTGGGGAGCGAAAGCTTAGGAAAACTCACCCCAGAATGGGCTCCCCATGATGACAATGTACTTCAGTGAACCCTGGCCACTTCGCGCTTCGACTTCCGCGGCTTCACTCTATCGCGGTTTTTGCGTAACAGCGCATGCTCTGTCATTACTGCCACTGATTGGCTCATACTGTACACGCTTCTGTCTGCATCGCTACATATCGGAGCTACGTATCAGATGCATTTTTGTTTTTGTACAGTGTACTGTAATTGTTTGCGATTTTTAAGAAATTTTATCTAAGCCCTATGATGGCTCCTAAACGAGCTGCTTCTTCTAAGCCTTCTGACAATAAAAATAAGCGCCAGAGGAAGATGCTCACCATCCAGGAAAAGGTAAAACTTTTGGATATGATCAAAGATGGCAAGAAAATCGTGGAGGTTGCACGCCATTTCGACTTGAATGAGTCTTCCGTTCGCTCCATCCGTAAAGAGGAAAAAAACATCCGTGCTACGGCTACTTTCACTTTCAACAAGGAAGCAAAGCGCATCGTGACAAGTCGTAATAAGGAATCCTACTTCGCGGAATTTCATTTATTACGGTAGGGTCTAGAACCGATTAACCGCGATAAACGAGGGTTCACTGTTGTTCATTCTTTGGGGGTAGATCTAGTGTCTCCTTTACGTAGCTAAGCAAGCAAGACCTTCGTTCACCTTGGACATTTGACATCCTCGCAGCTGCATGGAGCAGCTTTGAGGAAGTTCATTCTCCTCTTCCGGATCTTGTGTCTGACTTTCCCTGACCCGATATCCAGGGGTTTGGAACTTGGGCTGGCAGCTTGTCATCTGAACTAATTCACCAGTTTCTGCACCTGTGTGACTAAACAGTGCACCTGTGTGACTAAACAGTGTAAAGAGGATCTTCCAGACAGAGACTTGAACTCTGAATTTGGGACTGGCCAGCCTCCATAAGCCTTCCTTACTGGTTTCTGCAAGAGTTGACAGTGAACTACAGAATCCTGGAGCATGGCACAATATACTAAGGGGTGGAATGGGGGTTGGTAACAGGAATAGTGGAATGGCATAGCATTTTGGAAAAGTCAGACTTTTGGAACATCTTTAACCTCCACATTGCTGGGATTAGCCTTGGATTAATGTTTATAAAAGAAATGATTGTTGCATAGGAGAAAAACCAATCTGGTGTCAGTTTTGTAATTGATGCTAAAATAAGAATGGGGAGGGACAAAATCCCACTTGGAGCAAATTTTGAGTCTTGGTCTATGCAATATATACATATTTATATAAACATCATACCCTTTCCAAATCGTTTTTGTAGCATAGCCTAATATTTTGTTGTCTGAGACAGATTTAGTGTTAGACTCTTTGTGTTATTTTTTTCTTTCATATTAGGACTTATTCTGGTGCTTTTTGTCATTTCTGGGTTGCCCTTTTTAATATTTGTTATGCATTTTTCTGGTTTTTTTTTTTATATGAAACCCAGGACTGATGAACTTATAGAGACAAGTAGAAACAGGGCTCCTGGGGAGTGGGGTACGGTGGGTGGAGAGTCAAGGGGAGCTGATATCAGGGTATTCAAGAAGGAGAGAACATGTTTTGAAACAGATCATAGTAGCAATTGTACAATACTGCTTGATGTGAACTATGGTGTGAACTTGATTGAACTATGGAATAATATGATATCTGTAAGAGCTCCCAGTAAAATGATCTTTTTGGGGGAAAAAAGAAATGGCTTTAAAAAAGCAAGATCCTAATTTTCTTCCAATGCAGCCATCTTTAAATTAAACAGTAAGGAAGAGGAAAACACTATAATATGCAACTATTTTTTCCTTAAAAATGCATATACTTTAAGTTCTAAAGGAGGTTGAGCATAAAACCAAAACCAAACGCACTACCCTGAGACAAGCCAACTCACAGTGATCATGTAAGACAAGGTAGAATTGCCCTTGTGGGTTTCCGAGCCTGCAACTCTTGATGGTATTGGAAAGCCTCATCTTCTCCTTCAAAGAGTATAAGGGTCCCAAATAGTCAATGATGTATGAGGACAAAAGGTCTCACCAACAAAATCATAGGAATTTTTATTAAATAAAAGTATCAAAATAGGAAGTGCTTGTTTTTGTTTTGTTGTATTCACTGTTGTTGATTTATGTTTCATCTTCTTTTTTTGTTATGTTTTCCTCAGCTTTGTTTTTGCCCATAGTATTGTCTATGAATGCCTATCTGGACTAGATAGGTGGGATGAACAATCCGGAGGAGAGAACAATAGGACCGACTGCTCTGGGGGGGTGAGGGAAAGATGCAGGAAAAGGGGGGGTGCCAACAAACCCAGGGACAAAGGAAGAACAAGTGACCTAAAATAAGATAGAACTAATCAGTGTCTATCGCTGAAGACAAAATGGATGCATAAACAAATGTGGTGAAGAAAGCTGATGGTGCCTGGCTATTAAAAGATAGCATCTGGGGTCTTAAGGCTTGAAGATAAATAAGTGGCCATCTAGCTGAGAAGCAATAAAGCCCACATGGAAGAAACACACTAGCCTGTGGGATCCTGAGATGTCGATGGGATCAGGTATCAGGCATCAAAGACCTAAAACAAACAAACAAACAGCATATCAATGGGAATGACAGGGAGGGCAGAGTGGAGAAGCAAAGCCCATCAGTAGTCAATTGGACCCCGTCCTGTCAGAATGGCCACAAGGAAGGGAAGAGTCAGGATGCAGTATAGTACTGCTGAAACACACAACCTTCCTCTAGTTCTTTAATGCTTCCTCCCCTCGCTATCATGGCCCCAACTCTATCTTACCAATGGTACAGATAAGAGCTCAAAACACAGGGAATCCAGAACAGATAAACCCCTCAGGACCAATAAGGGGGGCAGGAGGGTAAGGGTCGGGGGACGGGGGGTGGGGGTGGGGGTGGGGACCAATCACAATGATCAACGTGTGGCTCCCATACCCAGGGTGATGGACAGCAGAACGGTGGGTGAAATGGGACAGCAGTCGGTGTAAAACGTGAGAAAAAAAGAGAATAATTTATAGAATCTTAGGGGGGCATGGGGAGGGAGAGAGAGTGGGGAGCGAGGGGCCAAAAGGAGGAGCTGATGCCAGGGGCTCAAGTAGAAAGAAAATGCTTTGACAAAGATGATGGCAACATGTGCACAGATGTGTGTGGCGAAATGGATATCTGTATGGATTGTGATAAGAGCTGTAAGAGCCCCCCATAAAATAAAAAGAAAAAGATTGGGGGTTTGTTTGTTTGTTTGAGCTGAACTTGTTTGTCACTAAAAACTCCAAGTCCGTTTAAATTTCCTTTTCCTTTTACCAAGTGAGAAGATTCTAAGGCCAAAATGTTGCAGAGTGAATTCCCTTAAACTTGATGAAAGTCTCTAAGAGGAAGGGGTTAAATGAGAAGACTACTTCAATTTTTAAGGAATAGCAGACTAAGCCATGTAGAATGACAGAAATAGCAAACTGCATATTGATTCCAAAGCAAATCAAGTTAAGTATCTCCTATGGACAGATATTCCGATAATAAAACTCAAGAGAATAATGTATGCTCTTCTCTATTTTCGTTGAAACTAGGGAATCGCCTTTAAACTTCGCAGACAATATGGAAATAAGGTTTCCGAAGTAACCATTACAACATGTTTTCATGAGTGTTCATTAAGAAACCCCAAACGTGTCTTAGTAATAAATCGGCTGATAGATCTATAGGCTTAGATCTTTTATCGGTTACTGATTTAGTTAACTGCACTGCCTGACAAACCTCCATAATAAATAAGTGAACCAGAGAGCGCTTCACAAGCAAACCAACTTTGTTGGAAGGAGTATCTCGAAGCCATGATTTATACACTAATGAATATAGCAATCAGCATGTGGTGGTGTACAAGTTTCAACATGAATCTAAATTGTAGAAATCTGAAGACACTGAAGTCATTAAAAATCACGCCACCATGCAACTCCTTTTAATTAAAAAGAAATAGATCCCATTCATATTTAGCAGCTACAGTACCACATAAGAAAAAGATAACTCAGGGTTACTCTGTGAACACAGTCCGCACCAAACACAGGCTACTGGTGGTTTGACGGTTAGTGACGCCCCTCAGGATCACCTTCCCTGCTATGCTGATTAAAAAAAATCAAAAGAAGCAACTGTATTGTATATAAACATGCAAACTACATAGACAAAGTGATTGATGTCTGTAAGTCAGTAAGAAAAGTTACTTGTGGATTTTTTCCCCTTCTTTTTCTTTTCAGCTTGACCACATTCTTCTTGGGAAGCCTGTAGCTATCACTAGCTTCTCTCTCTCTCTCTCTCTTTGAATGAATTAAATTGTTGACAGTTAAATTGTAAAAAAGTCGCTTTGATATAAAAAATGATTCCCAGATCTTTCTCTATAAAACTTAAAAAAACAAATCTTGAAGAACTTAAGTTTCAAATATCTGTCTGGACAGATGTCAAAATGCAGTGTTACAGCACTAGGCCGTGTGAGTATCTGACACTGTGTTATACTCTTCAGTGCAATATTCAAAGTGAGCTATTATGGTCTTTTTGAAAGAAAACTTGCAAGAGAGAGGAATTTCATCCTGCACAACACAATAAACATATGAAATGAATGGATTCCAGAATAAACTATGAAAAATAACTTCCTGTGCAAGTCTTATATCTTATTCCGATCACCTGGGATCTTTATATTGGGATTTTACCAATCATTTCACAGTGTGGTGGATAATGAACCATATTATTAATTTTGAATATTTCCCTGGAATGGGAATTTTAGTGAAAACCTTGTATATAAATAGCAAAGATAATAACATTCGGGGGTGGGGGGGTGATGGATATGGCACTGCTCAATCCTAATTGTGGAGAATATATGATTGTACAATAAACGATATCTTTTAAGGAATGAAAGATGAAAATGGAGCTGTCATGCTGTTTTAAGTGCAACCATAAATTAGGAAGTAGAACTTTATTGAAAGGAATATTTAGCCCTAATACTGAGATGCTGAGATATTATTTCATTTTGTGCTTTCTTCTTCCCCAGATCCTTCATATAACAGTTTGCTTGATAGCTATTTTCACATTAGGATTACAACTGCCTGAGAAAAACAAAAAACAAAAACAGGTTTCAATGATGTAAGAGCGATTAAAGGAAGCGAAGCCTCTCTTCACGGCCTAGAATTGACTAGCCTCCTTTGCCCTAAATATCTCCCACAAACAACCATCATTTCCTTGTAGTGCCGAGGATGAGGCTTGAACAAAAACACTGTAATTCGGTGTCAAAGGGACTAACCATCGAAAGAGCACCTCCCTGTTCACTAAATGCGTTGTGAGGGGAGAAGTGTGAAGGTGAAAAGACACATCCCAGGCTGGAGTCTGCAAGGTGAGTTCCCTGCTTTAACCCAAAGAAGAAAACCCTTCCAACGCTTTATGGGAGATCAGCAGAATCAGACCTTCCTTCCGTTTCATTTTTCACTTGGGGAGTCCTCCCTATTTGCCTTAAAAATCCTGGGATGGGTTACGTTGCCTCCCACCCCGTCTGCTTTGATGTTGATGGATTTAAATGAAGTTGCCTTGGGAAATTCCCCTTATAAAAATTCCTTGATCTCCAGGTAATACTGCGGTGGGCAAGCTCCTATGCATAACATCATTGTAACTGTTAAGTAAAACCAAAAGGAATTGGAGGTGAGTTGGCAAAACAAACAAACAGAAAGACAGACAGACAGGAAGAAAGAAAGCAACTCAGGAGACAATGGAGTGTGTGTCCCTGGCCTATTTCTCCCTCGTAACCCTTGACACCAATTCAGGAAGATGGGATGAGATTTCTGTGAGGGACTCCTCGTGAACTGTGAAGTACGCACTTAAGAAAACACGAGGCTAGTGGTGGTGCTGATGCCGACGTGCTGCAGTGTTCATTTTAAACTAGAGATTCAGTAGCAGCTTTGTATTTTTTGATTGTTATACAGTCGTAGGTAGCCTTATTTGTATTAATACAAACTGGATTTAACCCATCACTGGGTGTTAAGGTATTCCCTTGAGACTCATCTTCCACGATTACTTAGAATGAGCTCCCATATAAAACAGTTAAAAACCCTCTGCGGAGTTTTCTAAGCCACACTGCCCAGAGTTCAACCCGAAAACCCTCCCACATTTTATTTCACTTTCCCCCATAGGTAGCACTTGCAAGGAAAAGCAATGCTAATTTGATGCAGAAGCTGCTTGAAACGAGTCAGAATAAGCCCTTGTTCCAATCTTGTACAACTTAAATAATTCCCATGGATCAAAAAGGGAGCGAGGCTGTGGAAAAGGAAGAGAGGACCTTTGCAGCTGGCCTGTCTTCCCCAGGCTCATTTCCAACCAGGTAAAATGGAGTCGGAAAGGCCCAAATTCTCAGCAGATTTGCACAGCACAGTAATAGCCTTTATGCTTGGAAATTTATGGCCCATGGACAGTTTATAAGAAACGATGTAGTTCATCAGAGAGCCAGACTGATAGAACACATGGGAGCATTCTGCACAGGAAGTTGAGTTTTGGAATAATACTTACTTTGATAGAGTTGTTTTGTTAGCTAAGTAAAACAGTAGGGGAGCCGATGGCCACTTAGGCTTCAAACATAAATATATATTTATAAGTCATCCAGCTGCCTAATTGAGAGCCGTAGTGTTTTCACTAAGTATATCTTCACCAGAAAGCAGTAAAAACAATAATATCATCAACAAAACCCCACTCCCAGCATAGACTCATTTAATCAGTCTTTGATGGTTTGGAGATAATGAAATGCTACCCAAATGTATCTCCCTTAAAGTTAGAAGGGTGAGAGGATGGATAGGAAGATTGTGTGTGTGTGTGTGTGTGTGTGTGTGTGTGTGTGTGTGTGTATTTAAGGTGCAAAGATATGAAACCAAGGTTTATGTTACAGTCCGGGGAGAAGAGGGTTATTACCAGATATTGGAAATTGTGGTGCTGGGGATTTTTGCGGGGGAAGTTGGCGAGCTCGGAGGAGCAAGGGTTGGGCATACAATTGTCTGGTGCTTTCAGATTTCACAGAGGAAGGTTAAGCAGGAGGTGGCTTGTTAAATTTGAGCAGAGAAGTGGAAAATAAGATTTCACACTCTTGAGATGGGGAAGGCTGGTGAGTTTGGAGTTTGTCAGAGAGCAATGAAAAAGGTCGGGTTTGTGATAGGGCTTCTCCAATTGTATTTCCGTGCTCACCAACGGAAAAAGGTAGGTGCTAAAAAAGCAAAGGGTCCTCCAGCACACGTGGTCAAGTGAAGCATCCCGGGTAGAGAATGTGCTCTTCACCGTCAGTCATGATTTGGCCTGTAGAAGTAAAATGCACACCTTGTTGCTCTGCTTGGCTGGCCCACCTAGAAATCAGTCCTCCCTAATGATGCTTTGCTACTGTGGCCTCTATTCCAACGCTCCCTTTCTGTTTTCAAGCCCTCTGCTCTTTAGGGCCAATGCTTTCGGGCTCTTTTGCTTTGAGCCCCGGAGCTGGAATTGTATTGAAAGTGGCACAATGGGCGTCCAAGACCTGGTCTCTGGTCCTCACTCTGCTTCTTTGAGTGATCTTGAGGCAGGGCACTCACCCCTCCTCTGGGTCTTGCCTGTCTACCTGGAGGGACAGGAGCCTTGAGCCCCAAGACGTCCTTCAGGTCTGATATGATACTATCTCACGATCTCAGTCGTAGTCTCGTATCTTCTTGCTGCAACTCTGCCTTCTCTTCTGGGCTCGATGTAGTTCTTAGCAACCAAAATGATTCACAGATGCTACGGGAATTGGCCTTTAGCTCAAATTCTGCTTTTCAATGATTTCCGCCCCTCTTGTCTCTCTGCTCTTTCGAATTCCAACTTGAGTCTAATTTTTAAAGTATTATATGTAATGTCATGTTCTGTCTCTTCAAATATTTATGTTTTCCTTTTCCATATTGTTTGATACCCCCCCCCCCATAACAGTGCTGAAAACATTCTAGATAGTTCATAAATATGCCTTGATTGGTTGGTTTCATAAGAATTCCCCTATGTTTCAGATCTCCCATCTCTTTTTTGGCTTTGGATTCTGGGCCACCTCCTGTGTTTTTTGGAATTGGAGTTCAGGTCATTCTTCACCTGGACTGGCTCCGGCAAGTCCCACCTGCTCATTCTCTACTCTTCAATCCTCTGTTCTGGGGGGGCCGACGTAAAGGATAGCTCAGCCTCATTTCCCCTGTGCCCATCCGAACTGAACAGGAAACATAAAAGGCATTGAGTGTATTGGATAGCAGTCAAACTTCGAATCATTTGGTTGTGCTTGGAAAATTAAACCTGTTAGTGTCAAAAACTCCCAAACACTTTCTTTTGGTTCCAGCTTGCAGGCAGATGAAAATGAGAGGTCTCTCCACCAAGAGTTACGAACGTTCTGAAATAACGGCTCACTAGAGAGTTGCAGATAAGAACCCTTAAAAGTCTAACCTCAAATTAGATCCACATTCCCCTGTGCTACAGAACATTAAAAGAATTTAATAGCTTGGAGAAAATGTTACTCATTGCCCATTATCTTGCTACTAATCTATGTATTTCTATGACAATGTGAGAAATTTTGCATGATGTTAAGCACAGTTTAGCATATGCTTACAATGGACTATTTAGTTTTGAAATCCAGGAAGGCAAATGATTGGTCTTTGTTAATTAACTTTTTATTAAATGGAACTCACAACACAGCAAAACAGGGGGGGAAAAAACCCCTACAAAACCAAGTTATTTTGTACCCTGGTGATGTAGCGGTTATGCACGAGGTTGCTAACTGCAGGGTCAGCAGTTTGAAACCACCAGCTGGTTACCAGGAGAAAGACAAGGCTGTCTGTTCTCAAAACGTTGCCAATTCAGAAACCCACAGCGATAGTTCTACCGTCGTATGGGGTCTCTAGGGGAGTCAGAATTGACCGAATGGCGGTGAGCTTTTTGCTTTGTTTTGTTTTCTAGCATTATTCGGCAGGTTCTGCAGACTTCCAACATAATGGAGGTGTGTCTTGCTGTGCGGGCCCACCCTTCTTAGGTTCTCAGTTCTGCCATGTGGCGTTTCCTTCCAGGACCAGTAGGGTTTTCCTCTGAATAGCAAATGAGTTGGTTGTAATTAGAAGCAACTTAATGCCAGGTGCCCTTTGTCTTCCAAGAACTCATAAATAATCCAAACTTTCTAGTAAAGTAGAGCTTTACAAATTCATTGGCTAAAGGTTCAATTGGTGAAAGTTAATTGGCTAAAGCAAATGATGGTGCAGTTGGGTTAACATTGGGCTGCTCATTGCAAGATGGGCAGTTCAAATTCACCAGCTACTCCAAGAGAGAACTAAGAGGCAGGTTGTTACTGTAAAGATTTACAGCCTTGGAAACCTTTTATAGCTTTGCTAAGGAGCCCCGGTGGTATAATGGGTTATGCGTTGGGCTGCTAATTCTAAGGTCAGCAGTTCGAACCCACGAGCTGCTCCACTGGAGGAAGACGAGGCTTTCTATATTTATCAAGACAGAAAAGTGGGTGAAGGGAGACATCGATCAGTGTGAGACATGAAAAAAATTTTTTGAAAATTATCAAGGGTTCATGAAGGAAGGAGGGAAACAATAAAGAGCTGATAGCAAGGGCTTAAATAGAAAGCATATGTTTTGAAAATGATGATGGCAACGAATGTACAAATGTGCTTGACACAATGGATGGATGTATGGATTGTGATAAGAGTTGTATGAACCCCCAAGAAAATGATTTAAAAAAAGTAATAAAGAGTCTGAGAAACGCACAGGGGCAGTTCTACCCTGTCCTACAAGGTCACTGTGAGTCAGCATCAACTTGAAGACAGTGAGTTTGGTTTGTTTTTGGAGATGGCAGTGGTTTCTGAACTAAACTCATTGTTCCGGAAAAAGTTCACCTTAGGGTTAGCAGTTGATTCCATAACAGTATTTCTACAGCCAAGAGAATTGCAATCATGTGATCATACCAAAGTTTGTACACCAATGTTCTTAACAATGTTTCCAATATTATTCATAATAGCACAAAAGTTGACAAAACTCAAATGCCTATCAACTGATGTGTGGATTAAAAAAAGTGGTACAGTCTTATAATGGAATACTATTCAGTTGTGAAAAAGAATGAAGTCCTGATAATTTGCTACAGTGTGAATGAACCTTGAAACCAGTATCCTAAGTGAAAGAAGCTAGACCTTAAGAGGCCACATAAAAGGTCACTTATGAAATGTCTTGAATAAGGCAATACACAGGGACAGAAGTAGATTAGTGGTTGGCATGTGCTATGGGGAGTGGAGAATAGAGAGGGAACAAAAATGGGTGTGGCTTTTCTCTTTGGAGTGGGGAAATGCTGTGGAATTCAATGAGATATTCTGGGATTAGATGCTCAGCTTTGTGAATATACCCAAACCCACTTACTTTAAAAGGATAATTTTAGAAGAACCAAGTCTCAATTTAAAAATGTAAGGCAAACATTGATGAAGTTGATGCCATTAAAATTTAGAACAGTACCATAAAAGTCTATATAAACGGCTAAGAACTATTATCAGTGGCTCTTGCCCATTTGCTACCTCTTGAAATGGATGCATGTCAACTAGAAATACCACACGCTTTAAATTCAGGACAGGAAAAGAACTTTGCTGTGTCTGTCAAACACCTCTCTATCCTTCACTTGAGTTCTGTAGACAGAAATAAAGAGAACAGAATAGATCTTGAGAGGGAATCGTCGGCCTTCCCTCATGGCCATCCTGCTGACAACGATGGTGACGGTCACCGTGAACGTAGCGTCATCCTTTGTTGAGTTTGTGTTCTATGTCAGGGCAGTGTATTTGGCATATTTTTAATTGTTCGGTCTTCAGGAGAAGCCAAGAGGTAAGTGCCCTTACTAGTACCAATGTAAAGTTGAGGAAATGGAGATGCAGACATAGTAACTTATTGAATGCCGTGCCTTAGAGAACTTGAGTCAGTCTGTCTGACTCCAAGGCTGACCAATTCACCTGGCAGGAGAGATGAGACTGCCTGCTCCTTTCAAGCTTGGCATTCTTGGAAAAACGTATGGAGCAGTTCTGCACTGTCCTGTAGGATGTCTATGGTTCAGAGTCAATTCTGCAGCAGTGAGCAGTGTGTGTGTTGGAAGGTGGGGGGTTAGCCCCGGGACTGACCTGGTTTTAGTACTGGAAATCTCCCCTCCCAGGAAAACTCCCCATCCCTTCCTGGACAGGTGGACATCCATTGGAACTCAAACCACATACACGGTCAATTAAAGTTTGTTGAAAGTTTAGTAAATACGTTCTTTTTTGATAAATAATAAAAACTTACAGTATCCTAAGAATATCCACTGCTATTGAGTCAAGTTCAACCCAGAATGACTCGATAAGATGGGGTGGGGAATCTTTTTGTTTTTTTCCAAAGGCCAGTTAGATTTTTATAACATTATTCACGGGCCATACAAATTTAGCAACTTAACAACTCACCTGCTACATTTGGTCAAACGTTTGATGAACTCACCCGTGAGGTGATGTGTGTGATGTTAGCTAGTTGATAGGCCTTAGATGACCTGGGAAGCCTGAATTGTGTACTGGTTTGTGTTGGGCTGTGGACCGCAAGATCAATGCCAGACGACCCTTAGAAGAAAGAAGGGTCTCTCTATGCCCAGGAAGTGTTACAGTCTCTGAAGCTCATGGGATGTCCTATAGGGTCACGATCAGTTGCCATGGACTTGATGGCAATGAGTTTTTATGGCCCGAGGGCTGGACATTCTCCACTCCTGTTAAAAGAGAAGTCTTGTAGGTTTTATGGCTTTTAGAAATATGGTTTCTTCCTTTGCTTTTATGTTTCGATATTCTTCCCATCCCAACCAGAACGTTTCTGTATTTGTTCTGATTCTTTTATGGTTTTAGGTTTGACTTTGTAACTCAAAGTAAAATGGGATATGCAGGAAGGGACACGACTTTTATGCACATGTTCAACTTTCCAGGTTTGGGAAAGTGTTTCGGAACTGTAAGCTTATGTTTGATATGCTCATCTCAGGAACTGATTAAAAATCCATAACGTAAGAGAATAAAAACTCTTTCCAAAGCGTTCCCAATGTGCAGCACACATGTAGCTGATCTGCAATCGGCAATCATGTCAAAATGTGTCAGCTCATTTCATATTCCTTTTAACTGTCCTTTGATTAAGGGAGCGCCCTATCAACTTATGTAAGTTTGCAGTCAAATCTACTTTCAAATTATTAGCACCTGGTGGGAAACAGCCTCCCCATGCTAAGCACCATTTAAGAATATCCACTGCTGTTCACTGAATTCTAACTCATAGTGACCCTGAAGGAAAGAGTAGACCTGCCCCATAGGGTTTGTAGGGCTATAATCTTGTCTTATTTATAATCCATTTGATGATTTTGATATATCATCATAAAGACAACATGTGACTAACTCTTTACACTGAAACTTTGTTCTTGCAAAAAATGGCAAATACAGATGTTGTGGATGTAGACCAAGCAGGTGTGGTGCTAGGCTGAAATGATAAATCACCAGTTCCAAACCTCTTTATGTTGGAAAACATGATGTCATTAATGCTTACCTTAGACCATTGGGTCTAACTGAACTTTCCAGCCAGCAGAATGGTAAAACATTTATGTGAATTCACTGTGATCAACAAGTAATTATTAGAAAATGAAAAGTATGCTGTAGTTTAGGGGGGTGGGGTCAGCAAAATGTTGTTGTTGCTGTTGTTGTTTGTAATAAAGGGATGAACCCCCCAAATTTCAAAAAGACTTTCTTACCAGGAAGTTGACACCAACTTGTGGCGACACCGGGCGTGCATGTTAAGAGGAGAACTATGCTTCAGGGAGCGTTACAAGTGACTGTGATTTGGGGGAAGCACCTCACCATGCGATGCTTCCGGAGTGTGGTCAAGTGGATTCAATCCACCAACTCTTGGATTAGCATCCCTCCTCAGACCATGTGCACCACTCAGGGGCCTGCGCAGGGCCAAATGGTAAATAGGTTAAACTTGCAATCGGCAAGATCTCTGGTGCAAGGTCTCAACTCTGGCGTGGGGGAAGGACCCATCGGTAATGCATGCTTAAATGAATATGGCTGTGTTCCAATCGAACTCTAGTTCCACAAGCAGATCGTCTGCCACACTTGGCTTGTGAGGGATCGGTGGACTACCATGTGCAATCAATGATTGTGTTCCTTCACAACTGAGTTTCTTTGAATTTGACGTGTCCGAATCAGTGCCTGTGCTGGAAAAAGGACACAAGTGTCCCTTTCTTGGTGCTTTAAGACTTTAACTTGAATATCTTAAGAAACAATGAAATGTGCATCCAAATTTGTAATTTAGAGCCCTAGAGTATTCACTATTGTGATAAATAAGGACAAACCCCAACAACTGTAAAGCACCCCTATGCTCCCCTGTCTCCTAGTTTCTGTATCATTAAGATAGAAGATAGAGAATAGAAGATTTCTCCTCAATACCATCTTTTAATTATTTTGTAAATCAAGATAAGAGAAAACTTTGCTTCTGTTTCGGTGGATGCACCCATGGTACAATTGACACCCGTGTATTCACTTCAGCTTGGGGGTAATTGATCACAATGCAAAGCTACACACACACACACACACACACACACACACACACACACACACACACACGGTAAAATCCTTAAATGTTGCTGCTAAATGTTCCTGACAGTTATTCTGATCACTTGAAAGGGGATGTTAGTTGCATAAAAATTATCCTTAGGAAATTTGGGGCTAAGGATACTTCTGTGTGCTGTCTTTTATGGCAGGACTTCTCAGAGCCTTTACGATTTAGATGTGTGTGATGGTGTCCACAGAAACTCACTACCACTGACTTGGTGCTGCCTCATAGCCATTCTACAGGGCAAGCTCGAACCACCCCGATGAGTGTCTGATATTGTCCTTGTTTATGGGCATCTAAAGCCCCATCCCTCTCCTGAGGACTGGCTGGATCTGGGCGTGCATGACAGACCTGGATGATCACAGCCCAATTTGTAACCACTAGCCACCAAGGATCTACACGGTGCACACAAAAAGGAGCTAAGTGTACTTCCCAAATTAATTTGACCAGGGAATTTAATGAACCTTCCTCAGCACATACATTGGTAAACAGTTTTCTTTTGCCACCTCTACACAGGTGTCCTGTCCCATCCTTGCTGATTAACTAGTTTCTAGGTGGTTCATGGAGAGATGTTAGGGTTTCTCTGACTTGAAACTCATGCGATGGCAGTGAGTTTGAGGTGATTATAGGAATTGGATAAGAAGCTTAATAGGTCACGGAAATTTATCCACATCCGTAATCGAGGGGCTGTGTTCTCATCTCTAATGGCTGCAAAAGCTTCCACTGTTTTTTATGCATGATGCTCTTAATCAGCCTCTTATTAGGGTGTATTTAGGCTGTTTCCACGTCCCTCCCCATTTTTGTATTTGTAAATTATGCCAAAATCA
This sequence comes from Echinops telfairi, assembly GCF_000313985.2. Taxonomy (NCBI): domain Eukaryota; kingdom Metazoa; phylum Chordata; class Mammalia; order Afrosoricida; family Tenrecidae; genus Echinops; species Echinops telfairi. The sequence continues at coordinate 5,174,069 of NW_022106471.1, read as the reverse complement.
ACAGCCTTGTACATCTATTTTTGCATACTTGTCCAGTTATTCCCTTAGGACAAATTCTTTAAAAAGAAATAGCACATGCCTTTTAATTTTATTTGTATTCCCAGATTACTGTCTCTGTCCAGGAATGTAACAGTTTTCCCTAGCAGTGGAATAAGAATTTAACTCAAGTGTCTGCTGGCTTACTTCGGAAGGACAAAGAAAGAGAAGCAAACGGGCTATTAGAAATATGCTTTGCTAAGTATTTGCAATTATCCACAATGCTGGATATTCAGCTGGCTATTCAGATTTTTAAAAGTATGGGACCTGGGAGCTTCCCTCAGGATGTCCTCAGCATTACAAAATACGAACATTTTCCATTCTAAATTTCAAAATTGTTATATTCCTCTAGAAGCAAATCCAGTCATAAAGCAGAAACAGCTTCTGAGTTGTAAGTGCGAAGGAAACACATTTGAAGGCCAAGTGAAGATGTAGGACTAGATCCTAACTGTTCCTCAAAGTCATTGCCTCTCCTTATTAATTAAACCGGCCGTGCCTTGTCTGGGGTGGACTGGAGTGATGGCTGCATTTCACTAAAAGTCTCATCATACATCTTACTGGAGTTTACACATGCTAGGGGGGGAGGGAGTCTCATCTGCTTAAAATCAAGAGTAAGAAAGTCAATCTGTTTGATCAGGTCTTTCCCCCTCTGAGTCTGGGTGTCTGCAAAGAGGATTTGAACAGCGGCACACAGCACAGAGCAAAGGCTGCCTTCTGCTTCTGTGATGGACTGAGATCACCAATGTTAACATTAGCCCCAAGAATACTTTTTAATTTATATCAAAACTGTATAAACAGGGTCACCAGAGCTAAATGAGATGTCAATGACCCGTGAAGATCACGAAGTAAACAAAAGGTCTTAAAATAAGCACGTAACCCGAGCACCTCGCAGGTCGCTGTGTATGGAAAGGCAGCTGTTTACATAGAGATCGGGGAAATGACTCAGTACTGATTCTATTTGTTGCAGGCACCTTCTTCCCGATCTATCAACGGAACGGCGATGAAGGGGAGGTTCACTGTCTGCTTTGAAGGGCTGTGGAGAAAGGTGCAGGAAACATCCTTCACAATCATGGGGCAAATTTCGAAGCTTCCCACTTCTGACCCGGGGCTGGTGAGCTCAAGCTAAATTCTTTCTTTAAGAGAGGTATTGGAGAGGTAGGAGGGCAGGTGTGGGACCCAACAAAGATGAAAAGAGTAAAATACGATGGGCAGGAGAAGATAGATGGATTCACTAAGGTACACGTGTGGTCAAGGATCTCTTTGAAGCAGAAACTTCTGTCTTCAAAAGGCATTCCACCCAGATGGACAACAAATGGCATCATGTCATTGGGTGGGTAACCCACACGCTGTGGGTTCAAGGGTGAAGGAGTACTGAGTCCCCAAAATTTCATGTGCGTGGAAGATGATGCATTTTTTAAAAAAGCCACTTTTATAATGCATTTATCCCCCTGCCCCCATCTCCAACCCCCCACTGCCAGTGAGTCAGTTCTGACATAGGGGTTTGAAGGTTATCAATCTTGAGAGTTTATGATTTTTTCTGGGAGCACATAGCCTCATCTTACTCCTGTTGAGTGGCCTGTGGGTTTGAAACACTGACCTCATGGTTAGCAATCCAGTGAACTACCAGGGCCCCAATATAATGATGCATTGGACACCGAAGCAAATAAAACACTTGAAGTAAATAATTTTCCCAAAGCAAGCAAGGGATATGTCAACCATCCCAGTAGATTTAGTGACCATGAGCATGGCTGTGCTATCACACTATCTAGAATTGCAGGGAGGGTCTCCTATTAATAGCTATGTGCCTCCCTCCCGACGCCCCCCCTCAAAGTAATCTGACTTCCCCGCCCCTGACTTCATTGTGATAGTACTTTCTTCACCATTATTTCCTTCTAGGATAGATGTAAAGATTAAATGCATTGCCACTTGCAAAGTCGTTGAAGATGCACCGTGCTGAGTTTTGCTGCTTACCATCCTGTTTGATAGCTTCAATTCTTTGGTTTTTAATGACTTCGCTCCTTTCGAGTTACTTTTCATAATGGAAACAATCCATAGGGTCCTTCCCAAAGCTGCAGTCAGTTAATAAATACAACATGTTGCTATCGCATACTGCCCAATAGATTACAACTCATACGGACACAAGATGATGGAGCAGAACTGCTCCCATAGGGTTTCGCAGCCTGGGATCTTTTTTTTTTTTTTTTTAACATTTTATTAGTAGCTCACACAACTGTTATCCCAATCCATACACACATCAATTGTGTAAAGCGCATTTGTACATCATTTCTCAAAAC
>NW_022106471.1:5097467-5171228 GCF_000313985.2 Echinops telfairi | reverse complement strand
CTCCGCACTCCCCCCATCATTCACTATGGTAAGATTTTTTGTTCTGATGATGCCTTACACCTGATCCCTTCGACACCTCGTGGTTGCATAGGCAGCCTGGTATCTTTATGCAGCAGTTTGCCAGGTCTTTCTGCCCCTGATTTACTCATGGGTTTGAACCGTTGTCCTTTTGGGTACCGGTTGAATGTTTAACCACTTTTCTGCCATCAGGGACTAATGAGCAGTCCGTGTTGTTTAGATGGGATAACACTCCTGGAAAAAGGAGCAGGTGTTAGAGCCATGGAGAGAGGCTCTTAGGGCACACTGTCAGGTGTTGTTGAAATCAGTTCTAATTCATAGTGACCCTATTTACAAGAGTATGAACACTGCCTGGCCCTGCTCCCGCCTCCCAATGGTTCTAAGGGTTGAACCCACGGTCTCAGCCACTGTGTCCACTCATCTTGTTGAGGGTCTTCCTCTTTTGCGCTGCCCTTTCTCTATACCAAGCAGAGTGACCTTTTCCAGAGACTGGTTTCTCCTGATAACAAAGTACATGACATGAAGTCTCGCCATCCTTGTCTCGAAGGAGCGCTCTGCCTGTGCTTTTTCCAAGACAGATTTGCTCGTTCTTTTGGCGGTTCGTGGCCCTTTCATTAATTATTCTTGCCACTGACATAATTCAAATGTATCCATTCTTCGATGGCCTTCCTTATTCAATGTCTGACTTTCACGCATATATGAGGCGATTGAAAAGACCACCGCTTGGGTCAGGCGCACCTTAGCCCTCAAAGTAACATCCTTGCTTTTTAACCCTTTATAGAGGTCTTGTGAAGCAGGCATAACAAATGCAATGTACCGTTTGCTCTCTCGGTTCCTGTTTCCACGAGCATTGATGGTGAATCCAAGCAAGACGACATCCTTGACGACTTCAAATGGAGAACAACTCTTCTCCATGTATCATGAAGTTACCTACGGTCCAGTGGTCAGGATTTGAGGTTTTTTGTTTGTTTTTTTACATTAAGTTGTAATCCACACTGCACTCCTTGATCTTCATCAGCACGTGTTTCAATCCCTCCTCACCTTCACTGAGCAAAGCGGTGTTATTTGCATATCACAAGTTGTTCATAAACCTTCCTTCAATCCTGACCCTGAAACCTCTTCATCGAATCCCGTTTCTCAGATTATTTCCTTAGCAAACAGATTGAACAAGTATGGCGAGAGGCTACGACGTTGATGCTCACCTCTCCTGAGTTTAAATGATGCAGCAGCTCCCGGTGCTGTGCATACAACGACCTCTTGGTCCACATACAGGTTCTGCACTAGAACAAACTTAACTCATCTTGAATCAGTTGCCATGGCTGGATCTGGACTCATGGCGACTGCATGGGTCAGAGCAGAACTCTGCTTCACTGGATTTTCAATCGCTCATCGTTTGAAATTAAATCTGTAAGCCTTTCTTCCAAAGACACTTCTGGATAGACTTAAACTTCCAGCTCCTTGGGTAGCATTTCGACATTGAGACTGGGTTTGCAACACAGGGACTTCTATTCCATCTCACTAATTGTAGGGAGAATCTGTAGGGTTTCCATGAAAAGTAACAAAGAATGCGTTGATCCCATTCTGTGAGATAAAATAGACAGTTGCAATACATTTTATGGCTCCCTGGTGGCGTAGAGAGTTGCATGCTGGGCTGCTAGCCATCAGGTCAGCTGTTTGAACCTAGCAGCTGTTCCTGGAGAGAGCACTAGTCTTTCTGCTCATGGAAAGATTTAGCCTTGGAGACCCTCAGGGGCAGTCCTACTGTGTCCTATAGCATGGCTGTGAGTTGGAATTGATTCATGGCATTGAATTTTCTCTGAATTACAGGGAGGCTAACGTGTCTCCTCTGAATGCAATCATGTAATAGAGAAGGGAGTGGGCTCATGGAGCAGTCACACAGGTTGTTGTGAAGACTTTGTGACGGATTTTAGGAGTCTTTGCTTTGGATGCGGGTTTAGAAAGCAACACGAGGAAGAAAGTAGTCAAAAGAGGCCTATTGTTTGGCGAAATAAGAAGCAGATTATCATACCTGTTTCTGTATTTAATCTGTTATGAAGCCCCTGGAAAACCCCACTGTGCGTGAGAAGAGAAATGGCAAGAACATTTTCGAATTACAGTGAAACTAGTTTTGATTTCATAGACTTCCTGCGAAGGTCCCAGGGACTCATTGAGGGCTCCCAGACCACCTTTGAAGGCGGCTCTGAGGACAGAGTCTTATGCTTGCTCAAAACCGATTGACCTTTTTTTATTATTACACCGTACGGACTCTGAGAAGTGTGTTGTGGTTGTGGTTGTTTTCACGTTTCAGCCTATCTGAATCTGGAATGTGTCTTCAATAGCTGTTGCCTTAGTGGCAGGGGGAGCAGAGCAATGGTGGGTCGTGCCAGCATGGTTGTCATCCGGGCCATTGACTTGGCTCCAACTCATAGCAACCCCGGTGCAACAGCACAAAGCATCACCTGACCCCATCCCGTTCTCACCATGCTGAGCCCCTGGATGCAGCCACAGTGTTGATCCATCGTGCTGAGTGCCTTGCTCTTCTTCACTGCCCCGTGCTTACTCAGCACGAGGCCCTTCTCCAGAGACTGGTCTTTCCTGGCATTTCCAAAGTGCCTGAGATGAAGTCTCCCCATTCTTGCCTGGAAGGAACCTTTTGGCAGTGCTTCTTCTTAGGCAGATGTGTTCCTTCTTTCAGTGGTTCATGGTACTTTCAGGCTTCTTTGCTAATAACACCACCATTCAAATGCATCCGTTCTTCACCGATCTTCCTCATTCCAGCTTTCACATAGGAGGCCTTTGAAAATACCCTGGGTTCAAAGTAACATTCTTGCTTTTTAACATTTCAAAGAGGCTATACGCAGTCTATTTACCCACTGCATTGTGACGTTTGATCTCTTGGCTGCTGCTTCTAGGAGCATTGATTAAGGATGCGGGCAGGACAAAATCCTTGACAACTTCCATCTTTTCTCCTTTGACCGATAGGTTATCCATTGGTCCAGTTGTGAGGATTTTTGTTTTGTTTACATTGAGTTGTCATCCATATTGAAGGTCGCAATCACTGATCTTCCTCAAGCCTGAATACGTACAGATACAACCCTGATGCACACCTTTCCTGATTTTAAACCATGCAGTATTCCCCCGTTCTTTTTGCACAACTGCCTCTTGATCCATGTACAGGTTCCACATGAGCACAATGAAGTGCTCTGGAATTCCCATTCTTCTCAGGTTATCCACAGTTTTTAATGATCTACACAGTTAAGTGTCTTGGCATAGTCAGCACAACACTATTTTTCTGGCATTCTCTATTTTGTGACAAGAACCACCTGACATCAGCAACAATATCCCTGGTTTCATGTCCTATTCTGAATCCGGCCTGAAGCTCTGGCAGCTGTCAACGTACTGCTGCAACCATTGTTGAATGATCTTCAGCAAATGTCATGCTTGGGTTATCAGTGATATTGCTCTATAATTTGAGCATGCTGTTAGGTCACTTTTCTTTGGACTGGGTGCAAATATGCATCTCTTCCATTTGCCCACGTAGCTGTCTTCCAAATGTCTTGGCATGGATGAGCGAGTGCTTCCAGAGCTTCATCAGCTTGTTGAAACATTTCAACTGGTATTCCATCAATTCCTATAGCCTTGTGTTTGGCCAGCATGGACTTGGGCTAAGCTATTCCTACTGTCACCATTTTGAGTGAATTATGGGCTTTGTTGCTACCATGTGTTGAGCTTAGGCTATTTAAGGACTTTTCCTTTAATACCATAATTTGGTTTGGAAAAAACCCAAACCTTACTGTATCAGGAGAAGGGCAAGGAGACACATCAGAAGACCATAAATTTGATGTTAGTGAAACTATTTTAGAAAAAGGAATGGTAATGCTATATTTTCTTTCTTAACTTTTAATTGTGAATTGGGTTAAGGTTTACAAAGCAGACTAATTTTCCATTTGATAATGAATACACATTTTGTTTCATGTCACTAATTGCAATCACCATAATATAGCATCACTTACCCCACATTCTTGCTTTGTTTCTGTTTCCATTTATCCATCTTTCTTAATGATTCTGAACTTTTTCCTTGGGTAAATGCCGGCCCCTTGATCTTAGATGGTTGAATATTCACATGAGTGTATCCTTCCCTAGTGTTATTTTTCCCTTTATAGATGTAATATTTGGGTAAAAATTGAACCACCGAGATGAGCTCATTTCCAGAGCAGGAGGGTGACTAAAGGCAGTGGGGGAGAGGGTGGAGAGGAGGAGGGTAGAGTTCATCAGTCTTTACCTGGCCTACTCTTTTTTTTTTTTTTTAAGTTTTTGTTCCACATTTTCTTTCACTCTATTGAGGACCTTCTAATGTGCTCCCTTTCAGAGCAGTTGGTAATGATGGTCAATACCATCTTTATAGTTTTTAAGGTGTCAGAGTCGTTGAAACTGGGATTGACATGAGCCATTAGTTTAGTTGGACTAATTGTTTCCACATGTCTTTGATTTTCCTTAGTCTAAATTTCTTCAGCTAGGGAGAGACCAATAAACCAATAGGTGGTTTATCTCAGGCTGATCACTCCTCACCAAAGTAGGATCCAGAACATTGTCTTTGTGGATGATTTTATGTCAATTAACTTTGGTGTCCCCTGAGACCATGACCCTGAGTCCCTGGGCCCAGTGACTGGCTTATCTCACTCAGCATCATGTCCTCAATGTTCATCTATATTTCAAGGTGTTTCATGGATTCTTTATTTTTCTTTAATGTTGTGTAGTATTACACTATGTATATATATCGAACCAAGTTTATTTATCCATTCTTCCACTGATGAGCTTTTAGGTTGTTTGATCTTCTTGCTATTGTGAATAAGGCTGTGATAAACATTGGTGTGCATATGTCTATTCATATAGCATGTCCTAATTTTCTAAGAAACATTTTTTCTAGTGTATATGTATGGAACCCACCACCATTGTGTTGGTTTGCCCTACTGTGGTGGTAGCTTGTATGTTGCCATGATGCTGGAAGCTATGCAAGTAGAATTTCAAACTCCCGTGGAGTCACCCAAAGGGAACAAGTTTCACAGAGCGTCCAGACTAGGAATGGAGTATAAAGAAGGAATAGCCCACCCATTTCTGAGGAAGTAGCTACCAAAAATCTTGTGAATAGCAGAAAAACAGTCATATACTGAGAGCCTCGTGAGCAGCAGCAGACATCGTCAGAGATATTGGGAGAACGTGAGCCCCTCAGCTCAGAAGGCACTCAAAATACGACTGTGGGCGAGCTGCCTTCTCAAAGGATGGTCAACCATCATGACTTGGATGGGGCAAAGCCTGAAGGAGTAAAACCTTTGGGACTTTCATTAGCTGATGAGGCATGACTCACAATGAGAAGAAACAGCTTCAAACATGATGAATAATTATTAATGAGTAATAAATGAGGTATGCATCTAGGAAAATTGAAAGTCATAAAAAAATGAGATGGATTGACATCCTAGTCATATGTTTTACTCTGATGGGAATGAGCGATTCAAGAAGGATGGGCTTGCATTCATCCTCAAAAAAGACATTTCAAGACACTATGGAAGTACAATACTGTCTGTTGTAGGATAATATCTATCTGAATGCAAGGAAATCCAGTCACTACAATGATTATTCAAACTTATGCACCAATCACTGAAGTGAGTGATAAAAAATTGAAGAATTTTACCATCATCTTTAGTTTGAAATTGATCAAACATACAATCAAGATGCATTGATAATTATTAGTGATTGAAATGCAAATATTGGAAGCAAAGAGGAAGGAACAATAGTTGGGAAAAATGGCCCTGGTGATAAAAACTAAGCTAGAGATCACATGATGAAAAATTTTAAAGACCAGTGACTTCCTCATAGCAAATACCTTTGTTCAACTACACAAAGGCAATTTCTTCCGATGGAATACATAGAGATCAAGTTGACTACATCTGTGGGAAGAGACGATGGAGATGCTCAATATTAGCATCTAAAAACCAGGCCACGCTCTGACTATAGCACAGACCACCAATTGCTCATATTCAGGTTGAAGCCGAAGAAAATGAAAACCAGTCCACGAGGGACAAAATACGACCTGCTGTATATCTCATCCGAATTTCAAGTACCTTTCAAGAACACATCTGACGCGCTGAGGATTGATGAGAACAGACTGGTGAGCAGTGGGATGACATAAAGAGCATCAAATGTGGAGAATGCAAAAGTCACTAGAAACAGAGGAAAGAAAGAAGAGCTCACAGTGGCTATCTGAAACTTGCTGTTATTCATAGAGTAGCGAAGGAACATGAAAAAAATATTGAAGAAATTGAAAAGCTGAACAGAACCTTTCAAAGAGCAGCTCAAGAAGACAAAGTAAAATATTATAATGGAAAGGGGGAACCGATGACGAGGATCTACATATAACCTCTTCCCTGGGGGATGTACAACAGAAAAGTGGGTGAAGGGAGATGTCAGACAGTGTAAGATACGAAATAATAATAATAATTTATAAGACATCCAAGGAGTGGGGAGCCTGTGGAGGGGCCTTAGGGCTCTGCCCCCCCCATACCAGCTATGTGAACAACTGCCCCTCCCCCCAGAAGAATTTACTTGAGAGGACAGCACTGAAGCTGCAGCTATGGGAGAGGGCATGTCTGATCAGAGCACACAGGAGCAAATGAAGGGGGAGGAAGAGAGAGTGGAGCACATCCTGCCCCTCCAGGCCTGGAGGATGATATCACCCGCTCTGAACAGCCAATGCACAGAGTGGACCATATGGTTGATTCCACTATGAGACACGCTGTCCCTTGCTGGCCCAAGGCCCTAAGAGGGACAGCACTGGAGACTCAGTGTCAGGACTGGCCCAGACTGACCCTGTGACACCAAGGCAAACCACTAAAGGTGTGCGGCAGAGCAACTGTGGGAGCAGAGGAGGGAGCCCCCGAGGGAGTACAAAGGCCAGATTCGGGACCAGAGCATGGCACCTCATCGAACCTGACTGAAGACATGCATAGAGATTAAAAATCAGACCTTGATCTATTTATAGGTTTTTCTTTCTTTAAAAATTTTTTTTTGTCTTTTAATTGATTTATTCTTTATAGGTCATTGGTTTTCCTTTTTGTTGTCATCGCTGTGTTCTCATTTGTCGCCTATCTTGCTATGGCTTGATTTTTGGTGCATATTATTATCTCTACAGATCTATCTAGATAAGATAGGCTGGAAGAATAGTCTAGAGGAGAAAACAATGGGACAAATGTTTCCAGGGGGACATGGGAGAGGGGGAGGCAGGGGTAAGGAGGTGGTGCTGACCAACCCAGGGACAGGGGAGCAACAAGTGATCCAAAATCAGTGGCAAAGAGGGTGTGAGAGACCTGCTAGTGATTCAGCAAGGGCAATGTAACCGAGAGAAATCACTGAAATCCAAATGAAGGCTGAGCATGATAGTGGGACAAGAGGAAAGTAAAAGGAAATAGAGGCAAGAACTAAGTGACAAAGGGTACTTACAGAGGTCTAAATACTGGCATGTACATATGTAAATATATTTATATAGGTGGGTGGGGAAATAGATCTATGTGCGTATATTTGTAGGTTTAGTATTAAGACAGCAGATGGACATTGGGCCTCCACTCAAGTACTTACTCAATGCAAGAACACGTTGTTCTATTTAATTGGCATTCCATGATGCACACCTTCCCGACACAATTGCTGAAGAAAAATGTGAGCATAAGCAAATGTGGTGAAGAAAGCTGGTGGTGCCTGGATACCAAAAGATACAGCATCTGGTGTCTCAAAGGCTTGAAGTTAAACAAGCGGCCATCTAGCTGAGAAGCATCAAAGCCCACATGGAAGAAGCACACCAGCCTGTCTGACCACGAGGTGTAGAAGGGACCAGTTATCAGACATCAAAGAACAAAAACTCATATCAGCAGGTGCCCACCTTCCCGATATGATCACTGAAGACAAACGTATGCATAAGCAAATGTGGTGAAGAAAGCTGGCTATCAAAAGATACAGCATCTGGTGTCTTAAAGGCTTGAAGATAAACAAGTGACCATCCAGCTCAGAAGCAACAAAGCCCACATGGAAGAAGCCCACCAGCCTGTGTGACCATGAGCTGTCAAAGGGATCAGGTATCAAGCATCAAAGAACAAAAAATCATATCATTGTAAATGAGGGTGAGTGCAGAGTGGAGACTTAAAGCCTATCGGATACCCCCTTACCGAAGGGTTGTGGGGAAGAGATGAGCCAGTCAGGGTGCAGGGTAGCAACGATGAAACATATAACTTTCCTCTAGTTCTTAAATGCTTCCTCCTCCCCCGCACCCCCTACTATCATGATTCCAATTCTACCTTACAAATCTGGTTAGACCAGAGGATGTACATTGGTACAGATAGCAACTGGAAACACAGGGAATCCAGGACAGATGACCCCTTCAGGATCAGTGGTGAGAGTAGCGATGCCTGGAGGGTGGAGGGAATGTGGGGTGGAAAGGGGAACTGATTACAAGAATCTACGTATAGCCTCCTCCCTGGGGGATGGACAGCAGAGAAGAGGGCCGGGGGAGACGTCGGACAGTGTCAGATATGACAAAATAATAATAATTTATGAATTATGAAGGGTTCATGAGGGAAGGGGAGGGGACACAGAGGGGGAAAATGAGCTGATATTAAGGGCTCAAGTAGAAGGCAAATGTTTTGAAAATGATGATGGCAACAAATGTACGTATGTGCTTGACACAATGGATGTGCATATGCATTGCAATAAGAATTGTACAAGCCCCCAATAAAATGAATTAAAAAATAAATAAAATATGTAATTAAAAATTAAAAAACAATATTGAGTCAAAAAAGAAAAAAAACTTTATAAATTATCAAGGGTTCATGAGGGAGGGGGTGGCAGGGAGGGAGGGGAAAATGAGGAGCTGATACCAAGGACTCAAGTAGAAAGCAAATGTTTTGAGAATGATGATGGCAACAAATGCACAAATGTGCTTGACACAACTAAGTATGTATGGATTGTAATAAGAGTTGTAAAATTCCCCAATAAAATGATTTTTAAAAAGAACAAAAAAATTATAATGGAATATGCACCGACCTGGAGTTAGAAAACCACACACAAAAAGAAGAATATTCTCAGCATATCTTAAACTGAAAGAACTCAAGGAAAATTCAAGCCTTGAGTTGCAATGTTGAAAATTTCTATGGACAAAATATTAAGTGATGGAGGAATCGTCAAAGAAGAGGTAAAGAGCACACAGTCACCATACCAAAAAGAAATAGTCAACCTCCAACTATTTCAAGTGGTAACACATCATCAAGAACCAATGATACCGAAGGAAGAAGCCCAAGCTACTCTGAAAGCATTAGCCAAAAACAAGGCTCTCGGAATTGATGGAAGACTGGTAGAAGTATTTCAACAAGGGATAAAGCGCTGGAAGACCTCATTCATTATTGCCAAGAAATTTAGAAGACAGCTTCCTGAGTGGACGAGATTTATATTTGTACCCACTCCAAAGGTGACCAAGCAAAATGTGTAAGGGATAGAACAATATCATTGATCGCATGTGTAAAATTTTGCTGAAGTTCATCCAACAATGGTTGCAGTAGTACATTGACAGGGGGTTCCCAGAGATTAAAGATCAAGTTCAAAAGAGGATGTGGAACAAGGGATATTGTTGCTAATGTCAGATGGATCTTTGCTGAAAGCAGAATATACCAGAAAGATGTTTACTTGTGTTTTATCGACAACGCCAAGGCGTTCTGCTGTGTAGATCACAACAAACAATGGAGAGCCTGGAGAGGAATGGGAATTCTGGAACCCTTCAGTGTGCTCATGAGGAGCTTGTACATGGATCAAGACCCAGTTGTGCAAACAAAAAAGAGGAATGTTGCATGGTTGAAAAGCAGGAAAGATGTGTGTCAGGGTTGTATCATCTCACCATGCTTGTTCAATCTTTATGCTGAGCAAATGATCGGAGAAGCTGGACCATATAAAGAGGAATGCGGCATCAAGCTTGGAGGAGGACTGAATAACAATCTGTCATATGCAGACGAAACAGCTTTGCTTTCAGCGGATGAGGAGGACTTGACGAAGATTAAGGATTGCAGTTTCAATGTGGATTACAACTTAATGTAAAGACCTAAATCCTCACAACTGGGCAAATAGGTATCATCATAAGTGGAGAAAGGATTGACGTTCTCAAGGACTTCAACTTGTTTGAATCCACAATCAATCATCATGGAAGTAGTAGTCAAGAGATGAAACGATGCAGTGCATTGGGTAAATCTACTGCACAAGGCCTCTTTAGAGTGTTGAAATGCAAGGATGTTACTTTGAGGTTGAAGTTGTGCCTGGTCCAAGCCGTGGTATTTTAAGTAGCCTCTTATGCTTGTGAAAACGGAACATTGAATAAGGAAGGTGAAAGAAGAATTAATATGTTTGAATTGGGAGAAAGGACTGGGGGTGTCGACCAACCCAGGGACAAGGGAACAAGTGAATTAACTCGATGGATAGGAAGGTATAGGATACCTAGTGGGGCTTAATCAAGGGCAAATATAACCATGAGGAATTACTGAAACCTGAATGAAAGCTGAACACGATAGTGGGGCAAGAGGAAAGTAAATGGATATAGATGAAAGAACTAGAAGGCAAAGGACATTTATAGAGGTCTAAATACAGACATGTACATATGTAAATATATATATAATGATCGGGAAATAGATTTATGTGCATATATATATATATATTTGTTGTTGTTGTTGTTGTTAGTTTTACAAGTTTCCTTTTTTTAAAAAACATTTTATTAGGGGCTCATACAACTGTTATCCCAATCCATACACACATCAATTGTGTAAAGCACATTTGTACATCATTCTCAAAACATTTTCTCTCCACTTAAACCCCCGACATTAGGTCCTCATTTTTCCCCTCTCTCCCCGCTCCCCCCTCCCTCATGAGCCCTTGATAGTTTATAAATTGGTATTTTGTCATATCTTGCCCTGTCCAACATCTCCCTTCACCCACTTTTCGGTTTTCTGTCCCCCAGGGAGGAGGTCACATATAGTTCCTTGTAATCGGTTCCCTCTTTCCTACCCACTCTCCCTTTACACTCCCTGTTTCGCCACTCACACCACTGGTCCTGTAGGGCTCATCCGCCCTGGATTCCCTGTATTTTCAGTTCCTATCTGTACCAGTGTACATCCTCTGGTCTAGCCAGACTTGCAAGGTCGAATTCGAGTCATGGTAGTGGGAGCGGGGAGGAAACATTTAGGAATTAGAGGAAAGTTGTATTTCTCATCGTTGTTACATCGTGTGTGCTTATATTTATATGTTAAGTAATAAGGTAGCAGATGGACATTGGGCCTTGACTCAAGTACTCCCTCAATGCAAGAACACTTTGTTCTAATAAGCTAGCATTCGGTGATGCTCACCTTCTTGAAATGGTCACTGAAGACAAAGCAGATGCATAAGAAAATGTAGTGAAGAAAGCTGATGGTACCTGGCTATCAAAAGATATAGTGTCTGGGGTCTTAAAGGCTTGAAGATAAACAAGGAGCCATCTAACTGAGAAGCAACAAAGCCCACATGGAAGAAGCACACCAGGCTGTGTGATCACAGGGTGTTGATGGGATCAAGTATCAGGCATCAAAGACCCACAACAAAAAAGTCACACCAATGTGAATGAGGTGGGGTATGGGGTGTGGGGTGTGGGCACAGAGTGAAGACCCAAAGCCCATCTGTAGACAATTGGACATTCCCTTACAGAAGGGTCACAAGGAAGAGACAAGCCATTCAGGGTGCAGTATAGCACCAATGAACCATACAACTTTTCTCTAGTTCTTTAATGCTTCACCACCACAACCCCACTATCATGACTTCAATTCTACCTTAAAAATCTGACTAGACTAGAACATATACACTGGTACAGATAAGAACTTGAAACACATAGAATCCAGGACAGTTAAACCCTTCAGGACCAATAATAAGAATAGAGATACCAGGAGGGGAAGGGGAAGGTAGGGAGGGAGAAGGGGGAATCCATCACAATAATTTACATATAACCCCCCCTCCACACACACACACAGGAGCATGAACAACAGGAAAGCTGGTGAAGGGAGACAGCGGGCAATGTAAGATATGAAAATAACAATAATTTATAATTATCAAGGGTTCATGAGGGAGGAAGGGAGGATGGGGAGGGAGGAAAAAATTAGGAGCTGATATCAAGGGCTCTAGTAGAAATAAAATGCTTTGAAAATGATGATAGCAACATATGTACAAATGTGCTTGACACATGGTTGTGTGTATGGATTGTGATAAGAGCTGTAAGAGCCCCTAGTAAAGTTATTCAATAAAAAAGATGTGTGAATTACGATACTGATTAAAATATTGAAAGTACCATGGACTTCCAAAAGTACAAAATAATCTTTCTTGAAAGAATTGCAGCCAGAATGCCACTAAGAAGCAAGGGTGGTGACTCTTCGTGTCACATGCTTTGAACATGTGATCCCAAGAAACCAGTCCCTGGAAAAGTACGTCATACTTGATACAGTAGAAGGGCACAAAAACGAGGAAGACTCTCAAAGAGATGGCTTGATGATGTGGCTGCAATGGCGGGCTTGGACATAACAATTATGATGATGGTGTGCGAGTGGGAAAAGTTTCCTTCTGATGGCCCTAACAACAACTAGAGGGACGTGGGGGTTATGTGGTATTTCTGTTTACAACCTTTTGAGGAAGTGCTGTACTATTATACACAGGAGCGGCACCTTTTGACAGTACCATCAACAGCATACCAGGGGGTTTCCCCCCAAAACAGACTTTTTTTTCAAAGCTATGTATTTAAATTTTTTTACAAAACAACCTAATCACCTTCTAAGTACTCTTCATTACACTTAATACATGTGTCAAATCTGCAATTCCATTCCTGGAAACATTTTTCAAACTCATCTCTTTGCTTTTTTCTTCACCTCTTCGATGTCGTCAAATTGTTTGCCTTTCATGTCACTCTTCATTCGTGGAAACAAAAAGAAGCCACACGGAACAATGGCAGGTGAGTAAGATGCATGGGGCAAGAGAGGCATGCTGTTTTTTGCCAAAAACTTGTACACTGGGACAGCTGTGTGAGTGAGCAGGTGCATTGTTGTAGAGGTAAAACCAGTCCCCCTTCTGCTATAAATCAGGCCTTTTGGGTCATACACCATTATGAAATCTTTTCTGAACCCCTAAATAGAAAGATTGCTTAACAGTGTGACCTGGTGGAATGAACTCCAAATGCACTATGAGTTGACATTTTCGTTCTTTCGGGAAGTTGATGGATTTCCAGAATGAGATTTGTCATCAATCAACATTTCACATTGTTTGAAATGAGAAAAGCATGCAGACACTTGAGTTTTCCCCATAGCGCTGCCCTTGTAAGCTGTGTTCAACATCACAACAGTTTCTGTGATGTTTTTTCCTGAGCAGGAAACAAAATTTCACAGCCTCACACTGTTTTTTTAAATTGGCTATCGCAAAAAAACTAGATTGCAGTAAAAATGCTTTTACAAAAAAAAAATTCACCATGATCAAAGAGAACCTTCCCAGGCAATGCCACAGGGTGCGCGAACTTAGAGCGGGTTCCTTGATGCTCACCTAGTGGGAAAACATATACAAAAGATCCCCACCTTGTGCCATTCCAGTTTGGGGGGGGGGCGGGCATCCCTTTGTATGAGGGTTCTAGTTTCTCTACAGCTCACCAGCATTTAGTTTCAATTTATTTGTTCTTTTATATTTGCTATTAATTCTGAGGTGAGGCAATAGTGTTATTTTGATTTGTATCTTTCAAAGCACTAATGATTTTGAACAGGTTTTCATATTTGTTGACTGCCTTGGTGTCTTATTTCAGTATCGTTCATGTTCTCTGCCTATTTTTAATCAGATTATTTGTCTTTTTCTTATTGAGGTGCTGACATTGTCTGTACTTTTTAGAGATTATTCTCTTGTCAAATATACCATTACCAAAAAAATTTTCCCCTAGACTGTGGGTTCACTTTTCATTTTCTAGAGGAAATTGATGAACATGACTCTCTACTTTTTTAGGAAGACCCAGTCATCTATTTTGTTTTCTGTTGTTTTACTATTTTTATTATGTTTGATAGTGTATTTATGCAATATATTTTTTCTTTGATGGATTTTATAGTTGTATGTTTTACATTTAAATCTTTGATCCATCTTGAGTCTATTTTTGTATATGACATGAAGTATGGGTCCTGTTTCATAAATCTGCAAATGAATATCCAGCTTTGCCAGGCCCATTTATTATATTATTTCTTCCTCGTTTAATGTGTTTCAGCTCTTTGTCAAATATCAGCTATCTGTAGGTAGATTGTTTTACCTTTGGTTTCCAAATTCTGAGATCTTTTTCCTTTCTATATAAAGTTAGTAATTAGATTTTCCATCTCTTTAAAGAATTATTTGGGAATTTGGATCAGGGTTGCCTTATATCTGTAGATTGTTTTGGAAAGTATTGATATTTTCACAATGTAAAGCCTTCCTATCCACGAACATGGTATTTTCTTCTATTTATATAGGTCTATTTTAGTTTGTTATAGTAGAGTTTTATAGTTTTCTTTATATATATCTTTTGCTTTTCTGGTTATATTTATTCCTAAATATTTCATTTTTCTGATATCCTTTTCTGAGCTCTCTCAGTTACAATTTTTATACGCTGATCTTGTACTGTGTCATGTTACTGAATGCAAATGATCTGCTACATGAACCCTGTTAAGAATGATAAGGTATTACATTTTAGCCTAACCACTTTTACCACAATTGACTTATTAAACATTTTAGATTCAATACCCTTGAACATACACCTCAGCCAGTTATAAATGTTTGTGACCAACGTAAAATGACAATGAATGAATGAATGAATGAGTCAGGGTGACCAATTTCCAGTAATTTATACTTCAAATGCATGGTGAGTACAGAAATAAATATATCATTGAAATCTTATTCATTTGAATTCTGCCTTTCTAGCTAACACCTTTATACTCTTAGATTCCTCTTCAAGAAAAAGAAAATTTGGATTATAAAATTTAACATCCACTTTCTGGACCTGTAGAAGGGAAATTGCAATGTGTTATTTCCTTGAGAAGTCTGAAGCTCATTAGAAATTAACACAATGGCAATTTAACCCCCAATTGATTTTTTAATCTTCATTTTCAGTTATTGAGCAAAGTATACAATTTAAGTCAAAAAATCTTAATCTAAAGACAGGATGTTATTAGTCTAAACCAATCATGAGTATGCAAGTTTGAAGGACTTAGATTCTGGAAGTACGTACAGGCCCAGAAGGAGAGAGATTTTGGCAGCTCTCAGTTGTGATGGGTTAAGTAGTTCATATTTGGTTGCAGGGAGTCTTACTGTGGAAGATAAATTAGTTCCTCAATTCATGATTTACTCCCCAGGCAACTCCACTCCCCTGATCTGTCTGGGCAGCAGCTTGACGGGGCTCTCACTGTGAGGCAGTCAGCACCATGGTAAGAGTTTTCCAGGACAAATAAACCTCACTGAACCAACCCAAATACTGAGTATTTTATTTCCCCCTAAATTAGGATCACACAGTGGAGAGGAGAGTGGTAAAGACAGGCAGGAGCCGGCTATATATCACAGTACTTTATAAATATTCATCACAAAAGATACCAGAAAGAAACCAGGAACAACAACAACAAAACTATTCTTTTTCTGGCTGATGTATTTCCCTTTCAGTCTAAGCCAGTGGTTCGCAGCCTTCCAAATGCCGTGACCCTTTAATACAGTTCCTCATGTTGTGGCGACACCCCTCCCCCACCGTAAACTTCTTTTTGTTGGTACTTCATCACTGTAATTTTGCTACTGTTATGAATCGGGCAACCCCTGTGAAATGGTGGTCGACCCCCAAAGGGGGCACAACCCACAGGTTGAGAACTGCTGGTCTAAGCTATAGATGAGAGGGCTTCAAAAAGTTCATGGAAAATTCTATTATCTCCTAATACCAGTAGGATTAGGGGATGGTGGGGGGAGAAAGGGGGAATAAATTACAAGGATCAATCTAGAATCCCCTCCCAGGGGGATGAATAATGGAAAAGTGGATGAGGGGTGATGGAGGACCATGGAAGATGTGGACATAATAATCTGTAATTTATCAAGGGTTCCTGAGGGAGGGTGGGAGGGGGAGGGAGGGGGAATAAATGGGGAGCTGAGATCACGGCTCAAGTGGAAAGAGAGTGCTTTGAAAATGATGGCGGCATATGTGCAAATGTGCTTGACACTGGAGGAATGTATGGATTGTAGTAGAGATGTAAGAGCCCCCCAATAAAAGTATTTTTTAAAAAACCCTGAAGGGTGAACATGGAACAAAAAAGAATCTCTTAATCCCATTTCCCCATAAACCCCTGAAGCCCTCTCATGTGTTTTATATATAGTAAATTTTAAATATCTATTCTATTTCAGTAATTTCATTTATGTAACTATTTTATTAGCCTATGTGTCAGTGTGTGTGTGTGTGTGTGTGTGTGTGTGTGTGTGTGTGAGTGAGAGAGAGAGAGAGAGATGATATTTGGCTAAGGAGAGAATAAGGGAGAAGTTAAATATATCCGAAAATATAAAACATTATTATTTCTGACTTAAAATATAAAATATTTTGATTTTGTAAAATGTGATTGTGTCAGCACTAATGTATGATTACCCTATGTACAACAGCATGGAGCAGGGCCTGGTCTTGCACTATGCTTATTTGAGGCCACTGATGCAGCTACTGTGTCAATACATCTCTTTGAGGCTCTTTCTTTCTTACTCCTTGACCCTCTGTTTTATCAAGACTGGTGACAGGTCCCTCCTGATAATATCACCAGAGTATGGTAGATGAAATCTCCCGGTCCTTACTTCTAGGAGCATTCTGGTTATATCTTATTGAAGATATATATGTCCCTAGTATAGTTAATATTCTTTACCAACTCCATCAATTAAAAAAACAAACTTACTGCCATGGAGTTGATGCCAACTCAGAGCGACCCTACAGGACCAAGTAGAACAGCCCCTGCTGCTTTCCAAGGCTATACATCTTCATGGGAGCAGAAAGCGTCATCCCTCCCCACATAGCAACTAGTGGGTTGGAACTGCTGACTTTGCAGCCTAATGTCTAACTCACTATGTTGCCAGGTTCGTTGGCATTTAATTCTTCGCTAGCTAGTCAGCACCCAGAAACAGTTTCTAGAAAACTGAAGTTTTACAAATGTCTCTCTGGATAACCTCTCACTTAACAATCTCTACTGTAAAACGATGCAGACGCAAACACCTCTTGGCCTTTCTCCATCTTGGGTAGAACTTCCCTACCTTCAGATAAAATCTTTGCGGCTTTAAAAAACTGGAGTCAGATGAAGATCAAAGGAAGAAGCAGGGAGAAGTGTATGTGAGGAGCTGATCCCTGGGTCCAGCCTTGGAATGAATACTTTGGCAAATCCTGCATTTACATTATCCCCAAATCCTTGTTTACTTTGCTATCTGCTTGAAATTCTACCAATAAGAAGTCATTTGGAGTGACAACCACTAACATATAAATATGTGCGCATTATGTGTATAGGTTGACAAGGAGAATGCCATGCCAACAGATTATTAATGATTCCGTCTTTAAGATGCTGGTCAATTCCGTCTTTTTCTTTCTCATGAGTGATTCCGTTTCACTGCACTGGGAGCCCTGGTGGAATGGTGGTGACTCGTTGGGCTGCTTACTTCAAGGTCACTTTCCACTCCTCCCGAGCAAGATGAGGTTTCCTACTCATGTAAAGTTACAGTCGCGGAATCCCACAGGGACAGTCTACCCGCCCTATATGGTCTGTATGAGTCGGAGTGGACTGAATGGCAGTGGGAGTCGAGAGCACTGAGGTGAGGGGAACTGTTTGGGGTGGAGAAGGGTTGGGGGAAGCATGGAGTAGAGGTGGTGGGGAAGTAGGAACAGGATGACATATTCACCCCAGGACTGCTGAGTTGGGTTCATGTGACACCATATTTACAGACTAGAGCTGCTTCATTGGGCCTCTTGACGAAAATCTTTACAGAAGCAGATGGTCGGGCTATTTCCTGAAGCCATTGGGTGGGATCAAACCACCAACTTTTCAGTTAGGAGCTGAGCGCTTAATCACTTGTGCCACCAAGATCCTCCTGGTACACTCAGCATTTGCAAAGTGTTTGTCTGACAAATAGTTGTTGGATGTATGAGACGAAGAAAGATTGTTGATTAGTCTCTATGAAGAGTATTAGAAGTTGAGTCTTATTTTAAAAAACCCAACAACTCAGGGAACACATGAAACATTCCTTTTGCTTTTTCCCAAATTTCCCAAGTGTGATTCTTGAGTTTTTGCCTCTTGTGTTCCCTTTTCTTTGATAGTCCTTGATGGCTCTGCTATCTGGGCTGTCTGACCTGTGGTTACCACTGTTGCGCAACTCCCTGCAACTTGCTCTTGAAAATGAACAAGGCCAGCCTTCTGCAGAAAAAGGAGCAATTTTAGAAAGAGCAGAAAGATCACCATTGATTCATGCCAGCAGTGTTCATAGCTCTTTATTCCTTAGCTCAAGGTTTCATCACAGTTGGCCATATAACAAAAGAGCCCTGGGCCCTTGGATTCTAGCATTTGCTTTGTTCTAAATAACTGAGTCACGCAGCACAAGCTACTTCGTGTGGTTCCCTTTTCTTAGAACCCTCTCTTAGTCGCGTTTGTGCCCTTTCTGGATAGAGCAGACATTTGGAACCTCAGGTTTTCTTTGCAGAAAATATTCAAGTGATGTAATTCCAGACTAGATCTTTGCCACAAATATTGACAACGGTGTCCTTACGCTGGAAGTAAGGGAGTGAAATTCCGTGTTTCTCTCCTTGCATTTGATGACCTCTCAAGTTCAAATCCTCATGGGCATGCATGGACAGAAGTAAGAAGGAGGAATCGGATCGGTCCAACGAGGAGCTGTGTGTGATGTCCCCTAAGAAAGATAAGCAGCGGCAGGGTGGGGGGAGTCGTTACTCTCACCTGTAGTGTCGCCACCTGGCTCTGTGATGGAGAAAGGAATCTAGCCTCTCAGGGCTTCGGAGTCCACACCTGTCAGGCTCTGAGATAGCTAATGATTTCCCCCCTGTCCTTTTACTTGCTCATTTTTATTTAGACGCAATTCTTGAGCACCTAGCAGCCCTGGTGGCGGCATTCTGGATTAGCGTTCATCTGCTAACCACCAGGTCAGCAGTTTGAAACCACCAACAGCTCCAGGGGAGAAAAAACGAGTTCCTCCGCTCCAGTCAAGATTCACGATCTGGGGAATCCACCAGGGCAGGTCTATCCTGTCCTGTCAGGTCACTGTGAGTCGGAACCAATTTGATGGCAGGGAGTTTATTTTGGTTATCAAGTGCCACGAGTGTTTCTAAGCACTGGAGATACAGGAGAGGGCAAGCGACGCAACCACTGACAGCTAAAGGAGTTGCATCCCTCCAGGCCCCCAAGTTTATGGCCACCCATGTGTCCTCTTTTGTGATGTGCCTTCACACACTTGCCATTTCTGAATCGTTTCCCTGGCAACTTGTTTGGAGCTTTCAGAAGCTCTGTGCGCTATCCTGGTCTCTAGGAACGGGACCTTGGCTGACCCTTTGTGCATGGGGAAAGACACACAGTGGCCCAATACATAATCAAAAGTATAATTAAACACATACACGTACATATACAGAGGGTGGGACGTGCTGTGGTGGAGGGACAAAGAATCCAGAGAAGGAAGAGAGGACGGTTGGAGGCCATGTGACAATTGAAAATACTAGGGTCTGTCTGGTAAGTCATCTCGCATTATGTCCGTCCAAGTTGAGATACAGTGGGACTCCCAAGAAAACCCCCGTGAATCTCTTGGGATCCGTACTTTCTATAAAAAGTTTTTCCTAAGAAAACTCTTCTCTGACTTGACTCCATTGATTTTTCTATATAATTTTAAAATATCAGATAAAATGACCTAGAATAAAATGCGCAGATCTTCACGGTCAGTTTGAGGAAGCCAACAGTCACATGCACCAGGGTAAGCACTACACACTAAGCGATAGAACATTTCTGTCATTCAGAAATTCTATCCATCCATCCTTATGACCAACAGCTTTCTGACTTCTCTTTGCAAGGATTAGTTTTGTTTTCTCACACTTCATGCAAATCAAAATATAGATTATATACTTTTTGGGTTCTGACTTCCTTGCCAGTAGCCCTGGTGGCATAGTGGCTATGCCTTGGGCTGCTAATCACAAGGTCAGTAGTTCAAAACCACCAGCGGCTCCATCGGAGAAAGATGAGGCTTTTGACTCCCATAAAGAATTATAGTCTCAGAAGTTCACATGGGCAGTTCTACCCTGTCCTATTGGGCTGCTTTGAGTCAGAATCAACTCGATGGCATTGAGTTTTGAAATCTTTGCTTCAGCATAATGCAATATGTAGTATGTCCATGATGCATTGAGTAACAACGAGTCAAAAGTATTACTGCGAGAGTTCAGTTCATACATGCATGAGATTATCCCAAATAAAACATGCTTAAACATGTTTCCACAACCCATGGGTGATCACAGACAAGTTTTCTCAGCATTACATTTGTCCGAGTTTCATTAGGGTGCCCTGAAATAAGAACAAGGAGTTAACACATGTGGTTTACAAAGATCATCTAGATCAAAGAATAGATGCTAAAGAAAATAATTTGATGGAAGGAATCATAACTGGAGATGATGTTTAGATTTATTAATGCCATTTAGAGATCAAGGTCTCATCTCATGTAAACAGTGGCTTCCAAGGGGATCTGTTTGCCCAGTCAATTCAAGGCAGAGAGGTCAGCTCGGAAGCTTATGGTAACTTTTGGGTGGGGGATCCTCAAGGTATAACCTTGATAGATTTACTGAAAGGACACAGAGTAATTACCGGGCTTGTCATGAAGACATTGGAAGAGAATGGAAACCTGAGTTGGTGAGGCAAAGGCCTGGAGAATTGCACTAAGGAATTTTTTCATCACAACAAAGCTTCCGTTTATTCTTTGAGGGTCACAAGAATTTCATTGGGAACCCCCGTGCCCCATCCACCTTACCACTCTGCTTACGCCCTTTCAGGGTTCTTTTGGTTCCTGAACTCAGAGAACATTTACAAGGAATATGCATGGATCCCTGCGAGAGCTCCGAGAGCTCGGTCCCCCAAACTGCTGTTTGGATGTGGTATGGATCGAAGAGAAGAGTGCACAAGTCTTCAGGAAAGGGGGGAGGGGAAAACTCTGCCTTCAAAAGTCTATAGACCTAGATGGAAGACATGTCGGAAAAGAGTAGCTTCCCGTTTTCATATTTTTGTTTAATTAAAAGTTTGCATGATTTTATAGCAATACTTGTTTACTTACTGGCATCCTTTGCACTTTTTAATTTTCCAATCAGAATTGAAGTTCCCACTAAACAGGGTGAACTTGTAGAAAAAAGCATTTGGAAAGCCTATGCTAAGAATTACAACTATGCTTATATTTAAATTTTTAATTGGGTTGTGGCCCCCAAGTATTCTTTATAATGTTTTTCATGCATTTTTATCTATTTGAAAGCAATGATAATAAATGCATAAATAAGCTGATTAAGAAAATTATACCGTTATTGGATTTTATTCTTTAAATCATTATACTTCTAAACTTCTTTAATTCTCCAGTTGCCACATTTCAGATTTTGGCAAGAAAATGAAGTTTTGCTTGGGGGGTGGAGGGGAGTATGCATTGATGTCAAAACTTCTAAATGTCATTCTTAGAAGGCAGTTAGAGCATAGAAAACAAATACATAGCATTGTGTTAACCTAATTAATGATTCAGAACACAACCTTTTAAATACTTGCATCTGTAACCCCATTTCTCAAAGAATTTTATAATATATGTATTTTTTTATGAGCTATTTATTTGGACAGCTAGGTGTCTTGCAAAGGAGTTGGTATTGTGGAGGTGTGGGTGGGGTTATCATTTTAAAAATGTAGAATCCAAAAGAAAAGATAGACTAAAACCACAATGAATTTTATTCAGTTCCCCAACCTCAAAATGAAACAAAGTACAATGAGCCCAATCCCACTAGAAGAACTTGAACCTGGATGAATGATTAGGGTTTGCTGCGTCATTTCAGCCTTGAACCCACATGGAGTGGGATAGCAGGAGTTAGGTTTGGGTCAAGGTCTTCCGGAGCTGAGATCAAACCGCTCAAATTTAGCCCTGCCCCACATGGAAGAAGTATATCAGCTTGTGTGAGCCAAGGATTATAAATAATAAAATCAAAATATCAAGGAGGGAAGGGCGTCAGAACTTAAATTTTGAACATCTGATTTGTAGGAGGCTAATGGATGACGGTGAAAGTCCAAAATCCATTTGCAGGCTCCACGTGTGGATCAGCCTCCTGTGAATTCTCTCTGACTGTAGTCCAGAGATTTGAATAGTTTTGCTATCAGACAGAGATCAATGCGGAGCCAATTATGACAGATGTAATTAGGTTAAACTGTAATACTTCACGGTTTTATTTCCCTTTGACCCATTTTAACGTTGTTTCAGTTTTTAATATTTCTGCTTTTTGATCAAATCTTTTCAATGTGATTGAATGATTAAGTTGTATGATCTGTGTAGTATATGCCAATACAACTATTAAAATAAAAAAAATATTGCATCCTCTGTCCCTGGATTTACAAGGTACTGTCAGAATCAACTCGATGGCAGTGGATTTGTTTTATTGGGTTTTTTTTCTGTTTCAGTAACTCCGGTGCATGGAGGATAGACCCAGTCCCAGGAGAAACTACCAAGACCGCACTACTTTGCGGACCCTGCCGACCTGGTCCAAGGCTGTGGGCAATGCTGACAGCAAGCTTGCGGATGCAAGGGCCTGGCTCTCCATGAAAATGAAGACATGAAAGCTCAGGAAGAGAAATGATGCAATTTCTTTTCCAGTGAAGGAGAAGGATCACAGAAATGAACGAGATCGGTGAGGAAATTTATATTAGGGGATAAACAAATGAGTTCTGTGCCCGCCTCTTTAAGTCTCTTCAATGCCATGTTCATTTCTCTTTTTTGATTACCAGGTAGTGCTGTCCTCAGTCTCCCGGGGCATACTTCTTTCCTGATCTGGCACAAACTACCCCGCAGGGCTTACAGACATGCAGATGACAAACGACCGGGGCATGCATCTCTTAATCAAGCTACCCAGTCGCCCATCTAAAGAGCTGTTTAAAAAACTCAGCTAGCAGCTCTCAGTCCCTGATGCTCACATCTTATTTTCTCCAACTCTAGTTTTTGAAAAATTCTCGTGCAGGCTGTGACAGGAGCAAAAAGGCAAGCTGGCAGTGGTCTATGCAGAGGAAGGACGTTTCTTTATTACAAATTCAGTGGCTTGTTTCCCAAGCTGTGATCTTGACCTTCAAGCCAACAGATGGATGGTTTAGGTTAACATTCAAAAGGTAGACTCGCAGACCCTTCCAAAGGGGGTTTAGGTAGTTCTTCGTGTGCTGGATGATAATATCTGACACTGGGCTGAGACCTTTCCACCCTATCATACCTCTTCCCCAAGAGAGCAAAGACCACATTTCAACAATCCTATCACAGCATATAGACAGAAGGAGCACAGTGGTGGTCCAGGGTGACCCTTGTAGCCTTCCATCAGCGGGACTCCTGTTCTATTCTGGCCAATGTCCGAGGACTTCCTGTGCAGCCAGCGCCTGTGTCTAAGTGGGGAGGGGGGCCCTCTATGTTGTTAGGCTGCTAAACAGATCTCAGGGGTGCATCCAGATGAAGACGGGCCAGGAAGAAAAGCTTGGTGATCTATTTCTAACCAGCAGCCAGTAAAAACTTGACGGATCCCAATGGTCCGATCTATAGCTCATCATGAGGACAGCACAGGGTTGGGCAGCTGTTGGTTCCACTGTGTTTGGGTGTCCCTGTGAGTTAGGGGCCAACTAGACGGAAGCTAACCCAGCAGTAGCAGCAACAACCACAACAGCAGAAGAGACCAGATATCGGGGAGAAAGTCAATGTGAAACAGTAAGGTTTTGATTCTGGTTTTATAGAAGGTTCCGCTTGTTTTACTTTTTGCTAACATTTTCCTTCAGGAAAAGTAATTTCATAGTGAAATGTCTAGATATGGAATGGGATTTTACATACGATAAAAAGAATAACCCCCAAAGCCTTCTCAGGTAAGTGTCTAAGGAAGTTTCTTTCCAGAAGGTTTTTGGGTGGTCCTGGCTGTGCACCGTGGACCTTCCACCTCAAGGAATCCTTGGCTGAGCAAGAAGCCCCTGCTGAGCTTCTTCCATTGTTCTCAGGAAGGAACAGTAGTGCTTTCTCTTCTGCCAAAGATTGTCCCCTCTCACTTCGACCTATAGGGAAACATTGATGTAGGGATCTGTTCATTACCTGCCATCTGCCCAAGTAGAAAGAGAACTCGGCTCTTCACTGAGCAGATGTCTACTTCACTGGGGGTTCTGAGTATTTCAAACGCATGAATACATGCAGTGATCTATGCCTCCAACGTACATTCCTTAGTCACAGAGACCAAGACCAAGGTTGATCTGCTCCACCCCAAACCACTCACGTCTTTTAAAAGTAAGATAGATTGCTTTTATGCAATTGGCAATAGCTCCCCCTTTTCAGTACCTGACATGCATAAGGCCTGTCTACGGTGTTTGTTTTTCCCCGCAGCACAACCCCAAAAGGTAGCTACCTATTTTATAAATGAAAACCTGGAGGATCATTCATTAACTGACCTGCTCAAGCTTCTGTTGACGGACAAGCCGCTACGCAGGGATAAAACCCCATTTCTTGTCCGATGCTGGAGTTTGCTCAGCTTTGCTCTCTTACATTCAAAAGCATCAACGTGGTCAATGCTGACCTGGTAAGAGAAATGTGTCTTCTCACTCTACTCCCTGGGCTGGAACAACAGAGACAGAGGTGCATTTCATTGACTTGAATAAGGACAAGGGCATTATAATGGACGTTTTTCATGTAGATTGGGCCCAAACACTAGAAAGCACCTTTTCAAGGGAATTCGCCTTCTCTACAAAGCCTAGGACATTGCAGATATGTTGCCAGTCTCAATGCACCTTTTTACATGTGCTCTTTGCCGGGTTGCAGGCGGTTTCTCTTACAAATATCTGGGGTATCAAACTGGAGTGTTCGCTGTCCTAGTTAGGGAGTGCTTGGGCACAGTAAAGTGTCATTTTCAATCTCTTCATCAATGAAAGAACACATTCCACTGACCACCTCAATCCAATTCCGGGTTGGGAAAACCTCTTCTATACGGCACGAAAGAAACTTCCTTTCTGCCATTTGGAAAAGTTCAATAAAGGAAACCCTGATTTGGGGTGTTTGGGGAGGGCAAAGGGTGGCACTGCTTTCCTGATTGCACTTAGTGATACATTTCAATCTGTGCTTTGTGCACCCTGATATTGACAGTCATCTAGCTGGGATTACAAGTGAAGTAACTCGCTCCTTAATGAAGTGTACCGCATGACATACTGACCATGCGAGCTGACCGTCATGACTTAAAAACAGGCTTAGGCTGCATTTTCTTTTGTCATTGAAAATGGGTTGTCTGTTCATAATCTTAAACCCAACCCTGCTGACCACCTGCCATTTCCCCCGGAAGCATTTTACCGTAGTAGAGGGAAATACACAGCAGATTCAGCAATTGTCGTGAAGGGAAAGAATGACAATTAAAGAATTAAGAAGCCTTTCGACTTATTTAGACGAACTGAACTCTCTTCAACTTTTCTTTGGAAAAATTTCTGGCCTATAGAAAAATAGGAATTATCTGAATTCACCACTTGTTAATGTTTTGTCATATTTGCACACCCACACCCACACCCACAAATATTATAAACACACACAGAACAGTAAGTCAGAAAACATTGCTACCATGTGACAGAAATCTTTATACCAAATCTTTCCATCTTTAAATCCCAAAATGTGAAGCTTGTTTCTCAACACCTTCCATTTAGGTCTCTCCAGGTCTGCAGGGAGGGTTTGTATTCCCTCTTGCCTTTCGCCAAACAAATCTATGCTCTTTGATGGACCCCACAGCACAATAACAGTTTGGGGATCTTAAGAGACCACATGGTGCTCCTTTCTTATGTTTTTTGGGCTTCGGGAGCAAAAAAGTCTGAAAGGGCGTGATCAGGGCTATAGGTTGGAAGGGGAAGGTTTCCCAATGAAATCCTTGTAGGACAGCTCTTGCTATCCTAGAAAAATGTGCAGGTGCATTGTTTGGATTGGGGGGGGAAATTCCTTGATGGAATTTCCCTGAGCTTTTTCTCACCAAAGCAGTTTTATGTCTCAAGGAAAATCTGTTAATAAGAGTATCATTTAAATGCATTGATCACGATGGTCAATTCCAGAAAACCAAACCCACTGCCGTGGAGTGGGTTTTGACTCAGAGAGAACCAGCAGGACAGGACAGACTGCCCCTGAGTGCTTCCAAGACTCTAATTCGTTAAGGGAGCAGAAAGCCCAGTCTTTCCCCCTGCTGACCTTGAAGCTAGCAGCCCCACGTGTAACCACTATTGCCAAAGATAAGGATAGCAATCAACGTTGCCAATTTCTGTAGTTTGAAATTGACCCAACATGCAATCAAGCTACATTGATAATTACATTTTTTCAAATTCATCTGTTTGGATGGCTGACAGAACCTCTCTCATTTTTTTCTTCACCTCTTCTACATCATCAAATTGTTGTCCTTTCATGTCTCTCTGCATTCATGGAAACAAAAAGAGGTTGCAAGGAGTGAGGTCAGGTGAATAAGGTGCATGGGGTAAGAGAGGCATGCTGTTTTTCCCCAAAAACTGGAGCACTAAGATGGCTGTGTGAGCAGGTGCAGTGTCGTGGTGGCAAAGCCAGTCCCCCGTCTGCCACAAATCGGGCCTTTTGTGTCGCACATGGGAAGGCAATCTTTTCAGAAACTCTAAATAGAAAGTTTGATTAACAGTCTGACCTGGTGGAATGAACTCCAAATACACTATGAGCAATTGGAAGAATGTTCATTCCAGAACACTTAATTGTGCTCATGTGGAACCTGTACAAAGATCACAAGGTGTGTTAGACAGGGTTCTCTAGAGATACAAAACCAGAATGCCAATAATTTTATATATATTTATACAGATACATATATATATATATATATATATATAACATAAGAAATACAGTTAGTTAAATTATAAAGCAATACAAATGGCTCAGTTCAACTCACTCCCGTGAGATAGCTGTGAGACACTGGCAGTCCTTCAAGTCTTAACGGCTGCCAGGTAGTCCTCTGTAGAGCAATTCAGGCTATCCGGGCACAGGCAAAAACAGCAAGGCAGGTCACCAACAGTCAGCCCGATGATAGGGTCCAACGGTCCCCAGCTCAAGAGATGTAAATTCCAATGATGTGGCGAAGCAGGTCTTGAAGGAACCTCAAATTACAGTGACACAGTCCACGGGTTAGGTGTCCCCAGGTAGTGTAGCTTGCAAATTGAGGCACAGAACAAGCAAGGCAGCCGCACACTGGTCTGATGATCAAAGATCAAGAGACAAGAAAAGTGAGCCATTTATCTCTCAGCCCTTCAATTAATCCTACATGTGTTTATCGGCCAGGTTGGCACAATAAACTAACTGCCTCACAAGGGAACCATTCAAATAGGACAAGATGATACTGAATGGCTTCAAATAGGAAAGGTGTGTGTCCGGGTTGTATCCTTTCACCACACTGTTCAATCTGTGTGTTGAGCAAATCATCTGAGAAACTGGACGCTATAAAAGGAATGCAGCATCTGGATTAGAAGAAGACTCGTTACCATCTGTGGGTTAAGCAGATGGCACCACCTTGCTTGCTGAAAGCGAAGATAGCATGTAGTACTTGCTGATGAAACGAAGGCCTGTAGTTTTCAGTGTGTATCACACTTCACCATACAGAAAACAAAAGTCTTCACAACTGGACCAATAAGCAACATGAGACATGGAGGAAAAAAAACTTTCAAGGATCAAAGATTTCTTTGTTTTGGAACCCACAAAGTTCATAAAAGCAGCAGTCAAGAAATCAGAAGATCTGGCGTATCTGCTGCAAAAGACCTCTGAAAAGCATTCAGAACAAGTTGTCACCTTATGACTACTGTGTGCCTGACCCAAGCAATGGTATTTTCAACGTGCCTCATATATGCAAAGCCGAAACAATGCACAAGGAAGACTGAAGAACACTCATGCCTTTGAATGATGGTGTTAACAAAGAATCTACCACAGACTGCCAGAAGAAAGAACGGATCGGCAGTGGAAGATGTACAGCCAGAATGCTCCTTAGAAGAGAAGACGGTGAGACTTCATCTCATGTATTTGGACATATTATTAGGAGACATCGTGCTTGGTGAAGTAGAGGGACTATACGAGAGTGGAAGCCCTTCGACCGAATGGATCGACATAGTGGTGCTGACAATGGCCTCAAACGTAGCACAGGCTTTGCAGATGGTGCAGTGCTTGTTCTGTTTTACACAGAGTTGCTATCAGTTGGAACCACCTTGATAGCATCCTGCAACAATAACATATATAATCACACATAATATATTTATATTTCTTTTCCTTTCTTTCTTTTTTGAATCATTTTCTTGAATCACTTTTTTGAACCATTTTACATCAGGCAGTATTGTACCATTGCTATCACAATCAGTTTCAAAACATTTTCTTTCTTCTTGAACTCCTTGGTATCAGTTCCTCTTTATCCCCTCCCTCCCCCACACAACCACCCTTATTTATTTATTCACTTACTTCTTACTTATTGTCGTATCGTACACCATCCAATATATCCATTCACGGGCCATTCTGTTGTTTCCTCCCCTCTAGTGGGGTTATACAGTCATCTTCACCTTCTCCCCCACCCCACCCTTCCTACTCCCTCTCTCCCCCTCCCCTCGGGGCTGTAATTCTGATGTTTGTGGTTGGAAGGGGATAGGAGGGGGGGCAGTTTGACCACCTTGCTGCCATCGGCTGAGGATGTCCTCAGAAAGTGACTCAGCTCGGTATCCACAGCCAAGAGAAGATAGAGCTCTGCCCCGGACTCTGGCCTGCTCTTAGAGTCCCTGGCTCCTCAGCTAGCAGCCACACTCTCGTGCTTTTCTGATCTAACAACAGGAGCCCAGAGCAGGTGGTTCTACATGGGCACTATCTTCCTGGAAGTCTCTCTGAGATCTATTGTTTTGAGCCAAGGAATCAGTTCCGGAATATCACAATTAAGTGGCTGTCATTTCCATTCTTAACAATATTAACTAATATTTTTCATGATCCACATAGTTAAATGCTTTTATATAGTTAATGAAATAACAGGTTAACATTGTTCTGGTTGTTAGGCTTTTATTCAAGATACATCTGACATTAGGCATTAGATCCCTTGTTCTAGGTCCTCTTTGGAAACAGACTTGAATTTGGGGCAGTTCTCTGTCAAAGTAATTTTGCAACATATTTCTATGTATATGCATATACCCACTGTCATTAAGTTGATTCTGACTCCTAGTGACCTGTATAGTTTCCAAAGCAGTAACTCTTTACGGTAGCAGAGAATCACGTCTTTCTCCCTGGAGCGACTAGTGGGTTTGAACTGCCAACCTTACTAACTGCAGTCCAACACTTAGTTGACAGCACCACCAGCACTGTGCATTTAAATAGGTAGGGAGATGGAGGAGAGAGAGAAGGAGGTTCCCAGGGTCTTCCTTATGAGCAGGCTGCACCTCTAAGGGCTTCCTTTGGCCACCAGGCTGTGACCTGACCTGCGACCTGTGACAGGTTGGATTCTACCCCTTCACTTTTCAATGTCTTCAAGTTACACGAAGTCATCTATCCCAGTAGGCATGTAAAAAACAATATTACCAATCCATACTTTTAAAACCTTCCATTTCAGAGGGCTCTTGTATATCTGATCCTAAGATTTCACACAAAGTGGTAGGCTCAGAGTCCCACGTCCAGGGAGAGTCCTTGCCCAGCTCCTCTCAAAAAGAGAAACGAATCATGACATTTGTTGCTCAAAGCATAATTTTTCAGCAAAATGTTTAGCTTGAAAGATATATTTTCAATAATCAGGTTTTTCTTCTAATTCAAATTTTATTCTCCTAAAAGCAAAATGTGTTGTAATTAAAAATGGAAAGAAAAATGAGTTTCAAAGGACATTCCCCAGGGCAAATGATTTTATTGCTGCCATGGACATTTGGGGATCAAGTTTAAGAGAATGTGGTTGAATTCAGTGTTTCAAATGTACTTCTCATCTATAATTACACGTGTCTAAGGTCTTGTAAAGTGGCTGTATAATTGCTTTTGAGTTGCCTATAAAGGAAATATTGAGAAGCTGCATTGCATGAATTACAGTGTGAATGAATCTTAGGAGCTCTCAGTTTATGCCGTTGTATTTTCATTAGCAATGCGATGCTGGCAAAAAACAGAAAAGGGCAACTGTGACCTTTTATGGTGACTCTCGGCGATAGGAACGAACCCTTTTTAAAGAGTGAAACAATTCCACTTTCTCCCACCCTCACTTGCTAAAGTGGCTTATGACCAATGCAATGCATTTTAAAAAGATCAAAGTCCATTGGTGATAGTTAATGTGTCTTAGAATTAGGTTTTCTTCCATCCCTTTTCTTAGAAGATAGCTATGTATTTCACCATCTCTAAGGCATTGATCCCCCATTTTTCAATAACTCTGAAATCAGACTGTACCTCAAAAAGATGCCATGATTTTATCTGTTTTAATTAGGAGCAGCTCCCCACCCCCTACTTTCTTGTTGTTCTTCTTGTTAGGCACCCTCCAGTCAGTTTCAATGCACTGAGTCGTTATTCCCAGCAGAACGAGCACTGTCTGGTCCTGTACCATCCTCACAATTGCTCCTGTGTCGGAGCTGATTGTTGTCGCCACGATGTCAATCCACCTCCTTGAGGACTTGGCCTGTCCCTTGCTGCCCCTCTACGTTACTTAATATGATGGCTTTCTCCGGGAACTGGTCTCTCCTGATAACATGTCCAAAATATATAAGAGCCTGCACCCCCAGGGGATCAACCTAGACCCAAATTCAAGCCCACTGTTTTGAGTCGATTCGGCCTCATGGCAACCCTTTGGAACAGAGTCAAACTAAGTGCCCCACAGTCGTTCCAAGGTTGCCGTCTTTATGGAAGCCACCTGCCTCACATGTCTCCAGTAGAGTGGTTGGTGTGTTCAAACCACTGACCTTTCAGTTAGCAGTGCTCAAACACCATGGAGATGGAAATCCCCAACAATAACTTCTTTCGGTACCCAAACCACGCAGGACCACTTTCGGGAACCACTATAGTCAGACGGTCTGGGTGAGCTCCCGAAGATGATCAATGCTGTGATCAGAACTGCCTTCCGTGAAAGAGAGGTGGTGGGTCTCCTTCGTTGCTATTGATGGAAGGACAGGAAGTGTGAGGGGGAGCCACCCGGGGAAGGGAGGTCAGTGAGTCCCAGCTCCCCATGCTGAGGGGGTGGCAGAGCAGGAAATGGACTGGAACCACCAACTCCTTTGTTAATGCAAACTTTAGAAAGCGAATCCTACAGATGTTAATATTTGACTCCCCGGCTTTTGATTGTGTCTGGCATGGAGGCGGGGGTGGGGCCTCACCTGTCACTGAAATGTGCAATTGATGCATGTCCACCATTCTGAGAACTGTATCCCCTGCCTGTATGATTTAGCATGACAACCGGATTACATTTATACAATTAATTAATGTTTGCTTGACCACTTTTATCCAATTTCTTTCCATAGCACATAAGAGAACCTGACATAAATTCCCCTTTCAAAACAATCGACTTAGCCACTGCTGACCTTCTGTTCTGTCATTCTATGGATTGATTGGCTATTGTTGAATTGTTTCATTCTACAGTAATTAAACATAAAATTAATTATGCTAGTAACCCATTATTTCTCCGAAGCAAGGACTGAGTCATTTGTTTTCGCTTGGTTACTCAGAGAATCTGCCCTGAGATGAACAAGGGAGGGAAAAGAAAATCCTACTGTTGCAATAGAAACGAAATATTTTTCAGACACACTTTCATGGCTAACATATAATCTGAAGGCTTCTCATTTCCATATGCATAGCATCTTGAATTTGTTTAATGTAATTTAGGTCGTAAATCTTTTACCTTATGATATGGCCATTTAAATATTTTCTCAGGTGGCTAATCATTTAGAAAACCTGTCAAAGAAGAATATATGTCAAGAAAGAGAGATGGACGCAGAAAACCAGAAGCTCCCGCAGAGCCATTGGGAGTCTCTCATTCTCGATTTGGTTTGTTGCTCATCCGACATGAAATTTACTTCACAAGTCATTTTCCTTGTTGGTTTTGTGTAGAAAATACTTAAAGTGCCTGCTCCTGTGAGCCCTGAACCTGGTTTGAAGAGGCTCACAACTATCACAGGACTACACGATCAAGGAATACCCTGATCAGAGCTGAAGTGGAGCTTTGCGGTTTTTCTTTAGCACAGTTCCTATTAATTTAATTAACATGATTGAAGATAATATCGTTGCACGAGGAAGCAGAAACGTCACCCTGGTTTATGACTTACCCTTAGGCTATGAAATGACAGAGCTGACAAATGGGTGTGAAATATTATATCTTTCATGGGGAGAAATCTGCTTTTCGCTACAGGTGCTTCCCTATGGCTTCCGGGCATGCTGTTTGTTTTGTAAATTTTTCCAGGAAATCCCCCAATTTACATTTGTGTGCACTGCCTTGTGAACTTTACCAGATGCAATTCTTGATGTTTTTCAAAAGTCATGATCCTCTTCAGTATTTTGCATATCGAGCTGATTCTTGGCTTCTCGTTATACGTCATGTAGTTCGGGCTGTTAAGTGATCTATTGTTTCACCTGCTCGAGTTCCTCCTCCTTAGGTCGAAAAGCTTCGCTTCCTCACCTGCAGGCCATTCTAGGCGGGGCTGAGAATCGTAAAGCCCCGCCCACAGTGCGCCTGGGACCCAGGAGAGCCAATCAATAGCCTGATTTAGGACTGGTGAGGGAGTAGCTGGGTGATGTAAAATAGTTCTCATGCCTGGCTGCTAACGGAGAGGTGGGGATTTGGAGTGCACCTAGAAGCGCCTCCCAAGAACGGCCTGGTAAATCTCCTTTTGACTGGGGCTCTTGGTTCCACAGGGCTGGCTCAGGGGCTTCGGAACGTAACATTTCTGACTCTCTGCCCAGGAGTGGGCTAGATGATCCCCTGGGGCCCAATCACTTCCCAATGATCATGACTCCATGGTCGTTTTCCACAGGCCGGGGCTGGAACGGCAAAAGAGAGCACAAGTCAATCATGGCTGGAAGAGCTTTGCCAGGAAACACGCATCCCTCCAGCAAGGAGAACAACAACAACACAAACAAACGGAGTCACAGCGCAGAGTCTGCTGTGGGCGTGGCTGCGTAGGGAACGTGTGCTGAGAATCTACGCAGGTGCTTTGTATCAGGTAAGAAGGGAGATGGATGTTTCCTTGGGATTCAATTACTTCTGAGTGTCCAGTTTTAGACTTTTAGAGGACCGGCATCCATCACCAGAAATCCAAAACTCTTCCTATCACCAGAGAGATTTGAATGTCATTGTTGACCCCAACGCTCTCTCTCCAGGTTCTCCGTGAACATGAAACAGCCATCTCCCAGGGGAATGCTGAGTGGGAGTTAATTGGGTAATCACATCCCAAACAAATGCGCTTACTAATATATTGGCCTCCAGGCCATTCCCTACCATGGTGATCCTGTGTACAAGGGAAAGAAATGCCACTTGAAGCATTCCTGTGATTGGTTGCAAACGGTACCACTTGGGTCTATACAGTTCTCATTGCAGGTTTACGGAAATTGAGTGCCAAGCCTTGCCCCTTCCCCCAGCTCCGGCGGCAGGAAGCCCAGCTGACACCTGTTAAGTATCTAGCACCCCTCAGCCGTCATTGACAGTCAGCTTGTGGTTGTGTGTGAGGCATATGGACCAGGAATCAAATCCAGGTTTCCCTGTGGATGGGGAGAATTCTACTAGGGGACAATTGGTGCCTCATCCTCTCTATTCTACTTATTTAGTCTCCAGGGCTGCCTTGGAAGAAGGAAGAGTTGGTTTCCATCTCAACGGGAAAGAGAAAGAACAATGTCAACTTCAATTAAGAGAAAGAACAGAGAGACTAAGTAATTTGCTCAAGGTCACACAGGCAGGAAACGGTGGACAGGGTGTTCTGCTAGCAGATTCCAAGCTCTTTACAACATCTGGGGCCCAGTGTGTTAATTTTCCAGAGTCTATGATGCGAAACATGGGAAAGCCCAGATGTCCAGTCAATGGGAGGAAATGCTTAGCCATAGATTGGGATTGCTTTTATACTCTGAGCTGGCAAAGAGCTGAGAATAAAGCGTTCAAGCCGAAGGAGATCAGCTATGTTGGCCATCACTCCAAAAATTTCTCTGGAAGTTGAGGTTCTATAGAACCTTTGTGGTACATTTCATCGTGGAAATGTCTGGACTTACCCCTCAGAGGAGACCGATGGAAGCCCTCCTCTCTTGTGGAGCACAAGTTCAGAAGAGCAAGATGCCTTGGTTGATCTTTCTTAAGGAAAGGCCATCATGAACTATTTTGATAAGATGTGAGCCTGAAACTTTCTCCTTGATGTGAGAGAAAGCAGAAAGAACCATCTCATGCTACTCTAATTAGGATCCAAGGAAGATAAACTATTTACTATCTCAGTGCATCGCAGACAGGAAAATGGGGTGGAGACCGCCTGAAAATAACTGGTATTCCCTCGATGATCTCTTTTTTGCTTCTCCTTCATTCAAGCAAGATCTGTAAATTCTTTCAAAATCTCGAAGGAGGTAGATAACAAGCACTTTCTCTTCGGAACTTTCTAAGCCCAATTTAGGGCTTAATAGCTCCATGTAAAGAAATGTTTTTCTCTAGAGCAAATTTAAATCATTCTGCTGCAGGTTAATTCCATTTCCTCTCTTTTCTCTAGTGAGGAAGAAGAACAGCTGTGCACTATCTTCCTGACATCAGAACTGAGCACATCGGAACGGAAATATCAGCTCAGCCTCAGACGTCCTTACAGCCTTCAGACAGAAGAGGAGTCAGTGGTTCTCCAAGTATGTTCCCTGACCACAAGCACCACTTTATCCCGTGAACACTTTAGAAATGAAAATTCCCAGGCTCCACCCAGACTTGCTGTGCCAGAAACTGGGGAGTGGGGCCCAGCAATTAGTGTGATATAACAAGGCTTCAAAATGATGCTCATGTCTGCTAAAGTGGGAGAACCACTTGGAATAATAGACATTTGATCAGATGTGGTTGATTACGCCTCATAAGTGCTGTTAGATGCCTTTCGTCACTTGTGACTCATAGTGACACGATATACAACAGAACAAAATACTGCCAAGCCTTGTGCTCTCCTCCAAGTCTTTGTCCTGGAACCCATTGTTACAGCTACTGCGTCACTTCATTGCGCTGGGTGTCTTCCTCTTTTTCTTTGAATCATCTTATGGGGGCTCGGACAACTCTTACCACAATCCATCCATCCATCCATTGCGTCAAGCACATTTGTACATTTGTTGCCATCATCGTTCTCAAAACATTTGCTTTCTACTTGAGCCGTTGGTATCAGCGCTTCACTTTTTCCCCTCCCTCCCTCCCAACCCCTCCCTTATGAATCCTTAATAATTTATAAATTATTATTACTTTGTCATCTCTTACACTGGGTCTTCCTCTTTGTCAATTACCTTCTATTTAACCAAGCATGATATCCTTATCCAGAGATTGGTACCTCTTGATAATATGTCCAAAGTATGGGAGACACTATCTCACTATACTCACTTCTAAGGAGCGTTCTGGCCATCTTCTTTCAAGAAAAAATGTATTTGTCCTTTTCGCAGTCCACTGTCCTTACAACATTCCTCCTCTACATCGTCATTCAAGTGCATCCATTCTTAAGTCTTTCTTCTTCATTGTCCCATTTTCACATGCAGCTCGGGTGATTTAAAGTACCTCTTTTTGATACAGTTCCATTTCATCTCCAAGGTGACATCTCTGCTTTTCAGCTCTTTAAAGATATCTTTTGCAGCAGATATACTCAACGCAATATGTTGTTTGATGTCTTGACTCTGCTCCAATGGGTGTGCATCCAAGTAGAATGAAATCCTCAACAACGTCAGTGTTGCTTATGGTTGAATTGTGAGGATGCTTGTTTCCTCTGTGTAGAGCTGGAATCCATACTGAAGGCTACGTAGTCTTCCGTCTTCATCAGTAAGTACTTCACATTCAACAAAGGGTTAATGAGTCTTCCTTGAATCCGAATGCTGTGTTTGTCTTCAGAAGGTCCAGCTTCTCCTATCTTTTGCTCAGCATAGACATTGAACAGGTAAGGTGAAAGGACACACCCCTCTTTCTGATTTTAAACCATACACTATCCTCCTTTGGGTCAAATGACCACTGGTTGGTCTATGTAGAGGTTTTGCACGAACACAATTTAAGTGTCCGAGAATTTCCATTTTTTGCCACATTCATAAGTTGTTCTGATCCCCCTAGTTGAATGGTTTGGCATAGTCAATGTAACACAGGA
This sequence comes from Echinops telfairi, assembly GCF_000313985.2. Taxonomy (NCBI): domain Eukaryota; kingdom Metazoa; phylum Chordata; class Mammalia; order Afrosoricida; family Tenrecidae; genus Echinops; species Echinops telfairi. Next base: position 5,134,620 of record NW_022106471.1, on the reverse strand, counting down.
GGACACCTTTCAGGTAAGCTCTGCTTTCAGGTAAGCTCCAGCTGATGTTTTATACCGAGTCCTCTTCTGAATCTGGCTTGAATTTTAGCCAGCTCCTTATCAATCTATCACGGCAACCATTTGGAATGATCAGAATGGTTGTGTGTTATAGTACTGCATGCGGGTGGATCATCTTTCTTTGGCATGAGCCCAGTTGGACAGGTCTCTACCTTCCAACATTCTGGCCTCGTTGAGTGAGCATTTCTCATGTTGCATCTGTTGGTTGAAACATCTTAAATAGAGCTCCTCCATTCCTCGAGCCTTGGTTTTCATCAATAACACCAGTGTAACTGGACTTCTTTCTTCAAGACTATTGACTTTTGATCGTATATCATTTCTTGATATACGACATCAACCAATTATTTTAGGTACTATGACTCTGTATTCTTCCCATCTTCTTCTCATGTTTCCTGAGCCATTGACAACTTTAACATAGAATCCTTCCATACTGTAACTCCAAGCCTGACTTTTTCTTCAGTTCTTTCTGTTTGAGAAATTGCAAGCTTGTTCTTTTCTTTTGGCTTTCGAACCCCAGGTCTCTGTACATTTCATTATAATACGCTATCTTCTCAGCTGCCCTTGGAAATCTGTTCAGCTCTTTTGCTTCATTATTTCTTTAATTTGCTGAAGCTACTGTAAATGCAAGGGTAAGTTTCAGAGCCTGGCTTCCATTTTTGTATTCTTTTCCTTTTGTCTTTTAATCCATTCTTCTTTTCTTACTGTATGATGGTCTTGGTGTCCCTTCGTAGCTCATCCAGGCTTCCGCCATTAGCGTTCAGTGTGTACAGGCTAGTTTTGAGATGACCTTTAAATTCAAGTGGGATATACTCAAGGTCATACTTAGCTCTCATGGACTTGTTTTCATTTTAATCATCTTCCCTTGAATTTGCATATGAGCAATTGATGATTTGTTCCATAATTGGATTCTGACCTTGTTCTTATGACATTATTATTCTAATACTTTATAGTGTTTTGGCATTTGTATATATGCCTGTATATAAGAATATCCCTGTTTATACATGCAATGTTTATTGGCTAGCAGTTATATACAGTATCACATGTGATACATATTTAAGAGCTATAAATAAAATCCCATCGAGGTACAAAAATTCAGAAATCACAGTCTGGTTATGCCTACCAAAGGTTACATGGTAAGTGCTTAATTTTTAAATTAAAGAACATATAAACAAAAAATAATTGCCTAGAGATGGAAATTTAGGTTATTCTCAATTATCACCCCCTCCGACCCTTCCCGACTCCCTCCTTTTCTTTGGTCCTTTCCTTTCTATCCCCTTTCTTCCTTTCACTCTTTCCTTCCATCCTTCCTTTTGTTTTTAACTCTTTTAGAAAATGGAAATCCCTTTAAACTACAAATAAAAACCAAACCAAACATACTGCCCGAAAGTCAATTCTGACACATATCAACTTTCTATAGAATAGAGTCTAGAACTGCTCCTATGGGTTTCCAACACTATAACTCTTTATGAGAGTAGAAAGCCTCATCTTTTCCCCTCGGAGTGGCTGGTAGTTTCAAACTTCTAACCTGGCAAGTAGCAGCCCAATACGTAATCCACTAAGCCACCGGGGTTCTTTCAAGCTGCATATAAAGTGGTGAGCTAATCACCAATGCCTCTAGTCTGTGTGGTTCAGGATCTCACTGTGCTGTATGAGGCGCTTTAATGAGAGAGTCATTGGGTTATCCTCCAACGTGTCTGGAGAGACATTTTCTAAAGAATGCCGAGGGATGGGACATTCTACACAGACCCTGCTGCTCTTCTTAAGGAATGCATTTTGGAACGTTTTATTGGTTGATCAGGTTATTCTTATTATTATTTTAGTTGACTCCTTCGTATGATTGTGACTGCAAACGATTGTGACTTCAAACACATACTTTTAGGAATTTGGGGTTAAATTCCTAAAAGTGTGTGTTTGGATTTGAGACTGGCTTATCTCTGTGAGGCACGGGAGCCCTGGTGGTGGTGTGGTTATGAGTTGGACGATGATCTGCATATGCAGTTGGCAGTTCCAATCCACCAGCAGCTCCGCGGGAGAAAGCCGCGGTGTTGGTCTTGGAAACTCGCAGAGGGTGGCTGTGAGTCCGCATTGGCTCAATGGCGTTGAGTTTTTTGAGTTTTGATGGCAAACCAAACTTGCCAGGGAAAGGAGAATCCGTGGCCTGACCTCTTGCAAACAGAGTTGGAACTCGTCTCGGAGAGCTCCCGCTGGGGTCTGACTTGGATCGAAGAGGTATGACCCGATGAAAGTTCTGGTTTCTTGCAAACAATTAAGTCTTGTCGCTGCTGCCCTAGTGCAGCCGGTCTCCTACCCGTTTGGAGCCTCATCTTTTATAGAAACTTCATGGTGCCGTGGTCATTAGAATTGAAAGTGGTCATTATACCACAACCACTTTGTTTTCCCCTCTCTCATTAAAGTTGTCCTACCTTGACGGACAGTCTCGTTGTTTTATACTTGAGTGTAGCTTTGGGGAGCCTGGTTAGATGGAAGTGAGATAAATACCTTGAAACAGGACCAAAATCTCTAAACCCGAGTCTTAATTCTGCACAGATTTTGTGGCCTAATGAACACAATCCCCTTTCATAATGAGGCTGAGGAAGCACATTGTGTTAGTCGATGGACTAGAGAAACAAATTCATAGGCACTCATATATGTATAAAAAAGAGCTTTAGATAAAAGAGCAATTGAATATTGAGAAAACAGCCCAGTCCAGATCAAGGCCGTAAGTTCAATATGAGTCCATATGTCCCATACGCGTCCATTAACTCCTCGTTAGACTCACACAGTGCATGCAATGATGCCGAATGCAGGAAGATGATAGGCCAGTGGGTTGAATGTCTTGAGGACATCTCAGTGCTGGTGTGGGTCTCCACATGTCTCCTCCAGCTCTCTGAGTGTCTCAACAGCAGGAAGGGAAGGCAGAGAGGGTATGTGTCCTGCCTCGGGGGAGGAAGAATCCTCAGGAGGATTTTCCCATGCCCACGCAGAGGCCTCATTGGCTACAACCTCATCGACAGGCTAGATAGACTCCACCCCTTTGCTCAGATGAACACATTATGTAATGGCCACACACATTCAGGGTGGAAAGCTAGAGGAAAAGCCATTTCCTAGCATTTTTAACAGGGTGTGGACAGCAGACATTGGGACCTCTGCCATTCAGATGGTTTTTTGACATGAAGTGTCCAATGTTTTTTGTTCATTGCAGGATAGCAACACTAGCCTTGTGCTGAGCAAAAATAAGTTTTCAATGAATGCCTACTAAAAGAGTGAAAGAAGGAAAATCTTTCCATGACTGCTTTAGTGGGACAGCCAGAAATGCTGTTTTAAATGACAGCAGAAGGGTAGAGGAGGAAGCTTGGGAAAAACAAACAAACAAAAGTCCAAAACTTTATAGACACTTTTAGAACACATTCCTTCAGAAGTCTATTTCATGTCATGCTTAACATGAGCATGCCCATTAGTTAAAAAAAATACTGCGTAAGCAATTTGTTTTAGGAACTCAACTTGGGTTGTTAAGATGTTCCAAAAGATGGCATTTATTTGCTGAAGTCCAACTTTTAATAATAAATATTTGCCAAGGTAGATGTGACCTATTCCATAGCTTATTGAACTCAGCTTGCCCAGTCCAGTCAAGAGTTTACAAAGAACTATTCGTTCTGACTAAGGCAGGCCATGAAGACATGACGTAACATTATATCCTTCTCCAAACCCTTTAAATTGGTAAAGATATATTTTTCACATATTCCTGTATCTATTTCACATATTCATATTTATCACAGTTTATGTGTGCGTGTCTTACATATTCTTTCCTATTTTCAGCAGGAAAACTATTTTCTCCCACCGTTTGATTTCTGTTTATCCTTTGCTGTCAGAAGTTAAAAAGTTTTTCTTCTAATAGAGTCAATAAAGAAAGGTCTTGTTTTCAACTTAACTGGGAAATGTGTGGGGGAAAAATGAAGTAACAAATTTTACAGCATGTGCTCAATGCCAAATAGTGATATAACCATTTCACAAATGCTATCTCATTTAATGTTCAGAAGAAGTAGGTGCATACATTATAACTTTTCAGGGGAACTTGAGGCACAGAGAGGTCAAATAAGTTTCCCAAGTTTGGGAGTTATTCCCAAGTGATTTGAAAGTTATTTCCCAAGTAGTAGAACTGGGCTTCAAACATAGACTGGCAATAGTGTTTTTCAGCATGATACCATGAAGTCTTGCCCTTTGCCTGAGCCATTGCCTGGGATCTTGGACTTGGTATGCACAGTTCTTTCTTGCAGGTGGAAGGAGGCCTGTGTGCATAGGGGTGATGCATTGGGCTGCAAATGGGAAGGCCAGTGGTTGGAAACCACCAGGCCCCCTGGGGAGAACGGCGGGACTTTCCAGCCCCTTACAGAGTTCCTTCTCAGAGCCCCGCAAGGGCAATTCTTCCCCGACCTACAGAGTTACTGTGAGTCGGAATCATTCGATGGCACAATGTTTGCTTTGGAAGGATCTAGGAACTCCCTGGGCCCTGACGTTTTCTGATGTTAAAAGTGATCAGCTTAGAAACATGACATTTAAAATCATTTCTGAATGGGGAGAATGGCTTTTCCCCCAGGATGAAAACAAGAGTTTTAGAGGAGTAAAGGGGTTTACTGGGAAAGACAAAAAAAAAAAAAAAAGATATATAGAGTTTCCGAATTCCAGTTACTCTGTAGTTTAAAACGGGCAGGTGGTGAAGGCCATGGCTGGCATTCCCATGTTTGCCTGTACCTCCTCTTCTGTTTTGTCTTTCCCCTTTATCCAACCCTGCAGAACACCAACGTGCCAGCAAGATACAGGGGAAAGTCATGCTATTAAACATAGCGCAGGTGCTGTGGGTAGGTGTTCACAGTGTAGGGGAGATTTAATTCTCCCATTGCTTACATTCTCTATGGAGTCCCGGTAGCTGCTTTTAGATGAGCATAGAGCTGCTATCCACAAGGCTGTGGGTTCAAACCTATGCTGCATGGGGGCAAGATGAGGCTACCTATTCTTACAAAGGTTGACAGCCCTGCAAACTCTACATAGGGTTTTCTCTGAGTTAGAACCAACTAGATAGCAATGGGTTCTTTTCCTACCCCCACCCCTCTTTCTAGAAGCTGAATTACCATTCCTGTGAAATACATATGCTGTAAGAGAATCCAGGTCTACTAGGGAAATGTCTTTGATCCATTGCACTTGTCTCTCCAAGTGAAAAACCAAACCCACTGCCATTGAGTCAGTTCTGATTCACAGCCATCCCATTGGATAGAGTCAGCTGCCTCTGGATTGGGCACACTTCTGAGAGTATGACTCTTTAAGGGAGTAGAAAGGCTCATTTATCTCTTAGAGCATCTGGGAGATTCAAACTGCTGACCTTGTGATTAGCAGCCCAGTGCAGAACTGGCTACGCCACCAGTGCTCCTTGCACTCACCTTTAGATAGGGGAAGATTGTGAGAGAGGGTGGGGGAAGCCAGAGATTATGAGATCAGGATCTGTCTTCAGCTTGGCACTGTTTTATTGAAAACTTGAAAGGAGTGGGGCTTATAGGTTCTTATTTATTTACTATTTTAATGATGAACCTTGTTCAACTTTCTTACAGAAAAAGCAGATAAGCACCGTGACTTTTAGATTCGCCAACACCAGCACTGAAGTTGGAAGCTGCCTAAGTATGCGCCAAGAAAAATCTACGAATATGATTTTCTACTAAACTCGGTAAGGAAAGATATTACAAATGAAGTGTTGAAATCATGAAGGATTTTTTTTTTTAAAAGAGGAAGTAAGGTTTTATGTCATTTAACTTGCAGAGTTCAACACTTAGCAACTTCTGGCGCTGAAAAAGTGGAGGCTTGCCACCCTAGACAGCGGAGAAAGTCATGGTCCGTAATAGTAATGAACATAAGCAAAGAATAGATTTCCCAACTGCTGATTCATTTGCCAGATGTTATCAAAGATCCCCCACCCCCACCCGAGTTTCAAACCAGCCATCCTTGACATTAATTGTGGTAAAAAGATTCTCCAGGTGCATGCCACATTCTCGTGCCCTGTTGGCTTCTGACTAACCAAAACACCAAACTCAGCCCATTGATTTAGGCTGAGAGTGGACAAATATTGCCAAGAAGGACTTGAAGTCCGGCCATTAAAACGTAAAACAAACTCGGGTGTACATGGATAGCCTTCAAGGTGATGTGAAGGTGGTTAATTAAACCCTGGGCCCCTGTGTTTAGCTTTGGCTTTCACCCCCCAAATGAAGTTGCATAGGAAAACAAATGAGTCGTCCCAGCATGATCTTGAACCAGCTTTCCTGGATTTCGTACTTGCTGAAATTCTGTGAGGATCGCCAATGGGGAAGGTGCAAACCTGCGCTATTGATGGCGTCCAGGAGTAGCTGGTCAGGGACAAGAAAGGGACAGCGGGTGGAGAGGCGAGCAATCCAAAATAAGACCACAGTGTGCTACCCTGGGCTGCTGGGGTTTTCAGATTAAGATGGGGGATTAAGGAATTTTACTCAGCAATTTGAGATGCTTTGTTAGGGACTGAGGAGATTTGAGCTGCTTTGTTCTCAAACCACATGTTAGTGAAAAAGCAAACAGGCACTTAATCCTGACAGACAGCAGAACTTGACATCAATTTGCCCCTTGGGAGGTGACCAGGAGTTCTCCGTGACGGGTTAAAATGGTTGGCCCTTGTTTTCCTGGAGTCTAGTGCCAACATTCCATCCTAACCTGTATTTCTCAGCACTGTGGCCATAACTCAGACAGTTGGGCTGTCCCACACAGCTGACCAAGAGTTTCTGGGTACGAAGAGCTCACATTTTATTATAAAAATGAAACAAACCCCACCCCCACCGCCTCCCCCCAAAAGCCTTTAAGTGAAAATAACCTATAAGGTACCAGTTACTTAAATGGATTTGGGGAAAGTCTACTACTTTGGTTACTCCATCTTGAAATGAAATGTAGAGAGGCTCTGATTCCCACCCCCCTTTTGAAAATAATGGATGGTTTCCTCCAACAATAAAATCACAGGTCAACATATCAATTTTCGAGCCCCTACATGACTGTGAACTGCCTTGTGAAATAAACATCAATTCTTATGTAGATCTTTGAGGGTGGTTTTCCTGAATAACCACTTATACTTTAAGGTCATGTCCTTCAAAGTCACTGAAGTAAGACAAAAGCAAACAAAATGAGTAGGAAAGAAATTAATGGCTTATGGAATTGGATTTCATACATTAGTACACTGAAGTGTATATGGTTAAAAGCCTGCCACATCATCTGAAATTGTGGTGTGAAGGCTAACTTTTCCATCTTGTGTTAGTGCCACACTGACCCCATTGTGGTAAAGCACACTTTTAGTTAGCTATTGCTTTACTTTGACATATATCACGAGGCCATTTTAAAATCAGAATTGAAACTCCAATTGTGTCTAGCACAGTTCCAGAGAAATCCTATTATGCTATACAGATTTTCTCGATGAATATTCAGCTACCCAACAATGCTGTACTTGGGAAAGTTATAGACATCTACTATACCTTAATAATGAAAAAGCACGTTTTTTTTGTTTTATAATTTTATTTGAAGGCTGCTACATTTTAGTACCTCCTAAACTCATAGCTTTTTACCCAATCACACCTCTGCCTCTCTGGAGAATGCTCCTCCCACCCTTCTTTTCTTCCTTCTGTTAGGAACTGGACCGTTTCCACTTAGATAATAATTGTTTTATTCTGACCACCCTTATTTCGGGATTGGCGTAAACCTCTTTATGTTTAAATAGCACCAAACTCAGTTTCAAATGACCAGGGGCTTCTGATGACAGGGCACCTGTGTAAAAAAAAAAAAAAATTAAAATCACTTCGGATTTCCAAGGAGAGATGGTTGTTCAAGATGCGGAAATCTAGATTTGAGAAAACACGAGCTCTTTCACTGGCTCCCCGCTGGCCATTGGAATAAGCACTGAACACTGTATGGTGAGTTGCCATTTCTGAAGACCATAGACCACGCCTACTATCTAGTGTGTCTTTATTTACTCTGAACACAGGCAAGGGGATGTGAAAGTCAAAGGACCGCACAGAAGCACATTTGTGCGGTGAATTCTAAACAGTACGTGCTCGGCTCTGGATGACGTTTGAGCTCTTCGTCTGCTCGGCTCACTTAGGACGGTTTACCAGGTGCACTGTCGGGATCAAATGCTGGGGGAACTCAAATCAGAAACACAGTATTCATTCATTTAACTCTGGTACAGTAGAGCAAATTCAGGCTGACTCAAGGGACACCACATCTTGTAAAACATATGTACTTAATATAGGGTCATAAAACTTATTAAATTAAAAGCTAGGCTGAAAATAGGAAGAGAATTTATGCTGCTGTCCAAAATAGCAATGATTTCCCTTTGGCCTTTCCTTCCAAGTCATATGGGTTCTGGACAGGAAGAAGGAAAAAAAAGTCAACTTATAAAATCTTCATTTTGTTGGACTAAATGTAAATTTCTTTGAACAGTGCTTTGCATCTTAACAGGTAAGCGATGCGGCTGAACATAGAGGAGCAAAAAGATAGGGTGCAAAACCTTGGAATGGATCTAGGTTTCATCATTGTACTTGAGCCCAAGCAACAAAACACATTGTTTTAAGAAATAATAGCTTAAGGGAGACGAGAGGATTTATTGATTTACTTTAACCATGTTGGTGTCAATGGCTAATGCGCTCACCTGTGAACCACAGGGTGGGAGGTTTGGGTCCATCTGGAGGCACCTCAGGAGAAAAGCCTGGTGATCTCCTTCCCAAATAATCAGCACTGGAAACTCTCTGGTGAGAGGTTCTGCTCTGACAGTCATGGGCTTGCCATGACTTGGAATTCACTATCCAGCAAATGGCTGGCTGTGTTTCCCATAGTTGACCGGACTACAGGGCAGCAGTTGAGCCTTAGGGGGTGTAAGAGCAACCAGGGTGTAGCAATTCTTTCCTGAATAAATCCTTTTATCCTTGCTCAGGCTGTGTTTGGTATGGGGAAAAGCTTATGGTAAGGTGACCAGATATAAAGCGGGACACCATTGACCGGGGGCTGGGGGGTCTTGATTAAAAATTTGGTCTATATGGACCAAATAGACCGTTCCCTAGCTTGTCGTGTATTCTTTCCAAAAATTGAGACTTTTAAAAATGCCCAAAATTGGGACTGTCCTGCCAAAAGCTGAGGGCTACAGCTGGGTAGAAGCTACACATGACCCTCATCACCAACTTCAGACAGCGGGGCGGAGGTGGCCTTAGCTTTGGAAGCCTGCGTAGCCCTTTCTCATCTACGCAGCTAATATCTATTGAGTTTGCTTGACTATTGACCACCACCATGATGACTACCCTGCTAGTTGTTGCTCTTGGGGATAGTGCCTTAGAATTCGAAACAGAAACAAATATCGATTTCCTTCTACTGTAGTCATACAGGATTGGTTTAGAATTGTATCTTCCCACAGTGGTCTTAAGGCTGTTGAGAAGGTGTTGAGTCGATCCTTTATCTCTTTGCCTTCAGACCTATTCTTGCCCTTCCCCTAGGCGCTCTCCTTCCGTGGTTCTTAGCCTTGCAAAGCCCATTGTCAGTGGAAAGCTATGACCCACTGGCTTCCACTCTGGTCAGGTTCTGCAAAGTGAGACACTGGAGAAGGAGGGAGAGGCTGGGATACGCCTCTTCTCTTTGCTTTGGAAGTGGCTCTGAGGTCTCGCTTCTCGGCTTCTAGAACTCGATCCTGCCTTCTTCCCGTTTCCCCTTCAGTTTAGGAGTGGGCGTGAGAATGTATTTGAATGAGGGTGCTGGTGAAACTATGGAAAGCACCGTGGACTGCCAAAAAACCAGACAAATCTGCTTTGGAAGAGGTACAATCAGAATGTTCCTTCGAGGCAAGCATGGTGAGCGCTGGTGTCACATACTTTGGAGATGGTCCATCAGGAGAGAGAGAGTGGTCTCTGGAGAAGGACCTCATCCTTGGTAAAGAAGCACGACAGTGACAAAGAGGGAGCCGTTCGGCAAGATGGATGGACAGAGTGACCGCATAGGGGCCATTGTGCGGAGGGCAGAGGACTAGGGGGGGGTTCTCTGTTGTGCACAGGGTCACTATGAGTTGGAAGGGACTCGATGGCACCTAACAGCACCAGTGAGGGAAGCTGAGGCAGGACTGAGCAAGTTTTCAGCTCTTGGACATTGGGACCCTGAACCGGCTAGATTGAACCGGAAACCAACAACAGCAAGAACCTTGGCCTCCCTGGGCTGGCCCTGGGCTTCCTGCCGTTGGTACTCTCTGGGGGACTTCAGTATGCCCGTTTGATTTTTCCATTGTATGGGACTACTTTTCTGAATTTCACCCCTCTGCTGAAATGCCTGGTCATGACTCTGTTCCAGGTTGCTGTGGTTACCATCGAGTTGGCCCCCAAGTCACGGGGCAATGGCACGGTGCAATGCCTCACATTCAATGGCAAGAAGCGCTGCGGGCCTTGCTCCAACTTCGTGATGAGTGTGGATTGGGGCCCTTGGGTTTTCATGATCTGATTTTCAGAAAGGAAACTTCCAGGTTTTCTTCCTAATCTATCTTAGTCTGGGGGCTCCGCTGAAACTTATTTGGCAGCAGACCCCCCCAAGCAAACCTCCATGGACAGATGGATGTGTGCATGAGGTACATTTGTTTGGAATCAAACTTCTGTCTCCCATGTGGAGGTCAAGAATTTTACAACCCCCCCCACCCTGGAAGTCTGACTAATGTAGGGACCAACTGTGTTTTATTGTCAAGTCATTGATTCAAAAGAAATTCTATGGGAAATCTTTATGGGGTCTTTATTTCTCTATTGGCCAATGGATAGGCTGCTGGGTTCCAATGATCACCTTGGCAGTTAGCATTCTTTTGGGTAGAACTGAACAAACAAAATGCCCACAGGAAGGGCACAATGAAGATGCAAGAGTTGTCCAAAAGTCCGATCAAACCAGCCACAAGAACTCACTGCCATTGCGTCCATGCCGACTCCTGGCAACCCCTCGGGGGTTTCCCAGACTGTCACTGTTGACAGGAGTAGAAAGCCCAGTCTCTCTCCGGCAGAGCTGCTGATGGTTTCGAACTGTCGACCATGCAGATCCCATCCCAATGTGTAAGGGTCCTACAGGGTTGACATTTTAGTGGTATCTGAGAAAGCCCGTAGATGGAGTCATATTGACGTGTTATCTCTACTAATTCCCCCTAACTCGAAGTGCTGAAAAGAAAAACCTCATGGCCCTTGGGAAAATTCTCCTGAAACCCCACAATCTTTGTCTGTTTCTTTAAGTTCTCCAGGTTTCCTCTAATGAGTCATTTGAATTGGGATGGGCCAACACACACACACACACACACACACACACACACACTCAGACGTCTCACTTCAGTCAGGGAAGGAGTTTTCAAAATCATGAGTCAGTTCCTCATTTTCTTTTCCCACTCTTTCTTGACTTGGCCATGTTCTCTAATACCATTTACAACGTAGTTCCCATGATAAATCTTCCTAGGCTGTTTCTGTCTGGAATGAGTTTGGCTGAAAGAATACTACATGTTGGGGCATACATGCACCCCGCCCTCCCCCCCAGAAAACCCAAACCAAAATAATAACAACTCAAATTCAAAACCAAACAAATTTGCCATTTGAAAGACCGTCTTGAAGGCTGATATTTGCAGGAATCTGGGGATGACAGCATGGGGACTTTTGGCCAGTTTCTCCAGTCCTGGCTGAGTCTGGTCCAAACAGTTGTGCCTCCGGCATTTTCACTGGGTGGACTGGTCGGACTGGGGGAGCCCATGCCTCTGCTTTCTGCTTCCCCTGGACTCTCCATGAGCTCGTGTGGGCCACAGCTTTAGAAGGCTTGGGAAAGTCTGAAAATGGCACGCTCATTTAGAAATTTTTTGAAGTCTTTCTTTTGAACCCTTCAATTTTATGAAATTTAACACATTGTTCATTGTCTAATTATAGATGAAATATTAGAGAAGTGGACTAATTATACCCAATGCACTGAAGCCCAATTAAACTAACATCTATGGCGAATGCAAGGATAGTCTCCTTCCCTAATAAGAAATACTTTTTGAACAACGGAGAATAAAATCATTACATTGGATATGCTGTAGAGATTATAAATATCCTATTAGCATATGAAATGAGGATTAACCTTATTTAATCACTGTACTCCAGCTCATCAAAAGTCATGCTGTCCCTCTGTAATGTTGCTGTATCCGTTTGGCAAAATAATAATCATAAACCCCCATGATTAATAAACATAACTCGCTTGATGCTTTTCTCGTGCACTAAATTAAACTGTTGGAGACACGCAAGTAGCCCCTTAATTGTCTAACAACAGAATAAAAATGCTTGTACCTGTTCACAGTGATCTTTGCGCTGATTCAGCTTTCCATCCTCTCAGTGGCTGGAAGGGCGGACCTCACTGGCGGAGCAAATGAACTCACTTCAAGGAAAACGCACTACCCATTCTAGCTAGCCTGCCAAGTGGCCCGTTGACAAATGTAAAGTCGATGATTGGAAACACCAGGGGCGTGTCCCACATGAAAATGTAGGTGCCTGAGAGATTGTGGTGGTCAAGTACGGACTCATTGGTATAGCGATCCGATGTACCGCCGAACCAAACCCTGCCAGGCACAGCGCCATCCTCCCAAAGGTTGTGTGTTTGAGCCCGTGTGGCAGCCGTGGGGTCAACCTAGTCCCTTGATGCGGGTCTCCCTCCTTTGCACTGCCTTCTGCTTTACCAAGGATGAGGTACTTCCCAGGTGCTGGTCTCTCCTGATCGCACGTCCCTAGGACACGAGACAAGGTCTCACCCCCCTCACTTCTAAGGAACTTTCTGGCTGTCTTTCTTCCAAGACAGATCGGTTTGTTCCCCTGGCAGCTACGGTATTTCAGTATTTTTGCCTGCCCCGTAATTCAAAGGCATCAATTCTTCCTTCTGCAGTGTCCAACTTTCCCATTTATGTGACGCAATTGGAGAAGATCGGAGCTTAGGACAGGCGCCCCTTAGTCCTCCAAGTGACGCCTTTGAGGCAGTGCTCCCCTTCAGGCAGGTCCCCAGGGGCAGACTGGGGAGCCAGCAACATCATCCGTCTTTTCCCCGAGACCCCAAGACATTGCATTTCAAGACCCGCATGACAGACCTAGGCCGAGCAACTTCTGTCTTTTAGCCACAAAGGGAATTTGGGGCTTGTACCATGTCTAGACACAGCTTATTCAATATACTGATGATCACCAGTGGCCAACGGCAGCAAAATCGAAGGCGACAGAGGGCAGGAGAAGGGACTAGGCGGTGATCTTTCCCAGCTAAGCGACAACCTGGTGGGTAACCTTGGCACAGGTGGAGGAGGCTCGGTTTGGCATCCTTTCTCTTTCTCCCCTCTCCCTTTACAGCCCCCTCCCTCTTTGTCTCCCTTGAGTTATTTATATTCCTTCTGTTCATATTCAACACAGAAGTATTGACAATAATTATGACTATCACACATGAACGTTCTTAATTTGGGGCACTTTAAAAAAGAAAAGCACAATCTGTGTCCCTCTTTCTTGTGTCTTTTAAGCAGAACCCCATTTTCATACTTCGGGTACCCATTTTTATCTAGAAAGCAAGGTCAGGCCTGACTTCCCGGAAAACCCAGATGGACCCGAATCGAGCCTGGGTGGAACTGGCCTCAGGGCTCCAGAGTGTGCATGCTGGTGCGAGCGCGCGCGTGCGTGCGTGTGTGTGTGTGTGTGTGTGTGTGTGTGTGTGTGTGTGTGTCCAGGGGGGTGGTGCTGGGAGAAAGCAGAGAGCCCAGGAATTACATGTTTGGGGGGGAAAAGGGGGCTGTGTGAGGAGTTGGAATTTAACTTACCCTAAAGAAACCACCCCGGCCCCCAAACCTGCTTTGATCAGCTCACATCAGAATGGGAAGTTTCAGGACAGCAGTTCAAAGAAAGCAAGGGATATGTGCAAGAAAACCTGCATGGAATCCTATCCTGTTCTCAGGAGCCAAGCTGTCAGGCTCAGCGCCATTCTCAGTCCCATACAACGTTCAAGGCTCCCTACAGGGTCCTTGACATTCAGAGTCACTTGCACAAGTAAACAAACAAACATGTATAGATGTATATTGTAATGTGTGTCTATGTATGGAATACACACATACATGAGGTGACGTCAAAAAATGTCCATTATCTTTCAGTTCCATTTTTCCATGGATTTTTGGAAACCGCCCCCTCTCCCAAGTGCAGACATACCTAGATATGCATACATATATGGCTCCTTCATTTTACGGAGACAGCAGTATAATATGAATAAAGCATTAATAATAATAGCTATTTTTGTCCTGTTGATGAAACCAACATTTAGTAGTCTCAGCTTTTATTTTTTGTTCTCCTCACTGCCCCAAGTAAAAGCTACTCTGCAAAATAAGTACATAAAATAAGTACGGCATGGCAAAAAAAAAAAAAAAGCTACTCTGCTTCTCAGAGCCTATGTTTTTAATTCATTTGAAGTGGTGGGTGAATGAGAGAAAATCCTAGGCTTTTATGTTTTAGACAAGACTGTGGATTTGCTGTGATGATACTAATTTAAACAGATAATGTATACATGATATTTTTAAAATCTAAGACTATATATATATATGGTCTGCCTTGCCTCAGAATTGTTCCATTATGAGTAAATGCTTAGATTGTGATGTGGGATCATTTGGACTTCAGGAAAATAGTCAATGTTTCTAGAAGCGGGGCTGGGGTGGGGGAGTCTTCATGGAAGACAGCAAAAGGGATCTAAAGGCACAAACTGACTTTTCCTGCAACGAAACTGGGCGCCAGGCCTCCAGGGTACTGAGTGTAATCCATGGCCTGTTCCAGGCCCCATGATACAATTCTTCGCCAACAGGCAGAGGACTTGGTTAAATGGTCCATGAGCATGACTTCAAGGGCTGTGTGGAAAGTCTCCCCCTAGAGCCCAGGCATTAGTTCTGCCGAGTTATGGGGCTCCCATTTCCCGTAACTATCAGAGAGAACTTAATTCAACTCACACAACATCACTTTAAAACTGCACAGCTCTCTTAATCAACCTTTGTATCAGCCACAAATGTGCAGTGTGACCTAATTTGAAAACGTCCTAAAGTGCTGACTCAAACTGTTAGTGAATAAAGGCCAGTCATTACCATGATGACACTAATGCGATGCAAAATAAAATTGAGTCGCATCAGCTGAACATTAGTTTGCAAAAATATTAGTGATTGAAGCCATTTGCTGTTCATATTTTATTTATGCTTGCTATATATACATGCACATGTGTCTATGCATGTTCATTTATTTATTTTCTGAAATGGCTCTGAGACAAAAAAGAATTTTAAGTGCCAAAGAAAGCCGCGTCCTCAGTGCCGCCAAAGTCACCGAGAGGCACATCATGCGTTTGCCATGATGATCTTTCTGTGAAACAAAGATGGACAAGCAATGATGTATGAAAACAAAGCCAAAAAAACCCCCCCAAAACCCCCTGCCCTGTACTTTGGTGGCAGATTCCAACCTTCTTAGCAGCATACAATTTCCTCCTGGGCAGCACTCAAACACTCAGGGTGACTTTTGCCTTTGGGGATCGTTCGGATTTGAGACTGATTTCGTTTATGTACTTGTCTTCTGCTTCTACTCTCTGACTTAAGAAACACCTTTTTGAGATGGAAATGTTCTACAGGCCCATCGGTCATGCATTACTTCTTAGACTAATTAAGTGAGACTAGAGAAATGGGAATTATTCTGTCTTACTCCTGCAGAGAATATTTTTATGGAATGTAACCGAACTTATATTGTTCTTTTACAACTCAGACGGGTTTGGGGAAAACTTGGATCCCTCATCTGACTGTACAATACTATATGCATCCTAAAATGAATACTGTTTTCAATTTCTAAACTGTCCATTGCTTTTGAAAACACACCAGCATGCATCTCCCCTACATCAGAGAGACACTGGGCTGGCGGTCAATCAGAAGTTTCACCTTGTCTCCCACGTCCTGTGTTCTACATTTAAATCTAGAAGATGCTGAATGGAATGGTGACCCATTTAGTGGCCAAATACCTCAGACTTTATTGATGTAATGAGGCACAACAGCCAGGATACACACATATAGAGGACAGAGGCTGTTCTCTGCCATTTTCAAGGATAAGATGTTTGGGATGTCAAGAAAATGTGTAACCTCCCTGCTTCGGGCGGAGAGAGTATCATGTGGTCGCATATGTACTTGCTAGAAGTGATCGGTAGGGAACACAGTGAACTTGAAATGTTGGCAAACGAAATTGAGTCACTTTTGAGAAATGCAAGTAGAACCTTCCAGCAAGGTGTGTAGAAATGTGTGCCGATTGTGTCTCTCGGCCGCTTGTACGTTATATGCTGCTTTTTGTTGTTGGCGACTGGTGTTTTACTTCCACACTAAAATAACTCAGCTTAAAAATGATAACAACTTTCAATCATTTCGAAGCTATCTTGCCAACGCCAGCATTCAGAGTATGAGGGTCCGAGTGCCTCTGTACACACACCGACGCAGACGCACTTTCAGTTTGCCCAGATTAAAAAAATATATTTTTTAACGCTCCCCCTCCCTCCCCCCGCCAAATGCGGATCGCCTATTTTCAGCTAAAGTACAGTTGTTCTTATTCTTAGGCGACAGGGCCAGTAAGGTATGTGGATGTGAGCGTTCCCAGTGGATTGCCAGCCTCTGAACAGTTCATCGTTCTTAAATGATAAGAGGACAGCAAGCCCCCTTCTGAGAACAAACACGAGAATCTGTGCAGCAGGGTTTGATGTTGTCCATACCAGGACGGATAACGTGCTCAGTTGGGAGAGTTCTCCGATGTGAGACGCCTCCATGAGGGTCCCTGGAACGCCGAAGAGTCGGCCTCCGTCTTCGGATGAGAAGGAGAGCCGGCCCCCCTGCCCTCTTACTGGATGATTTACTGTGCTTTCCCCTGGGGCCACAACCGATGATCTGTAAGCTTGTTGAATTTTGAAGCAAATACTTAATATAATCAATATATAAAAAGACGAGGGGAAAAAAAGAAAAAAAAGAAGGAAAAATGCAATGAAAATTTATGACCTTAACATTCCTTCAGGGTCAAGCAATTTATCAAATTCTCTCACTTTCTGGTTTCAATTACACAGCCATTGTGGAAGGAACTTATTTTAGCAGGTTCATTTGCCTCAGTGGGGGATACAGGACTTCGGCCTAATGCTTCACCTTTAGTGCAGGCCATTTGAGCCTTAGAACAAATACCAATCATCACTCTTTGGGAAAAAAGAATCTGCATCGGCGTGCCCTGTTGGAATGGGGTTTCTGTCAAGGTAAACGGTTGTCGACAATGACTCTGGTAGAGTGGCGATAAATCCCGTTTTATTGCTGAAAAATTCCAGCTTCTCTCCATGCCTGACAGCTCCCCACATTCTCATACCCATTTGGGCAATTTCTGCACGATGTCCATCTGGTTCTCATTACCTCTCAACCTGCCCGCGTCTGATCCAGAAAAAGGGCAGGTCAGAAACAGGGGCGGGGTGGGGGCAGAGAAACGAAGGTGATGGGCAAAGCAGAATGCTTGTTGGAGTGTGGGGGTGCGAGGTGCTGGAAGTAGGGGTAGAGGGGTGCGGGTGACTCCCAGAGCAGGGCTTCCCAGCCTAGGCTTGGACAATCCCTTCCAGTTCCTCCCAGGGACCTTTGAAATCTATTACAGAAAGGTCATGACAGAGCCAGTACCGAGAAGCCAGGAGAACCCGCATCTTTACACTCAAGCCTTCAAGAGACACCTGCGTGAGGATGGAGGAGAGGGAGACACTGTAGAGGACCAAGGGCCGGGGCAAAGCAAGGAGACATTGAGGAGAAGCAACATGGAGACTTCACAGGCCCTGGCAACGGAACGAACTCAGAGCAGAGAGAGGGTGTCTTCTCAAGAGCGTGGGGCCTCATGCTCTCAGTTGGCAGGCTTTTAAGTGTGGGATAAAACTCTGCTGGGGACTCCAGGTTGACTCAGAAAACACACTATTTTTATGTGTGGGAAGAGAACTCTATGGCTTCTACTATAATCACCACCATTCTTTCTTTTAAGAAGGTTACTCTTCAGAAGATACAAAAATGACCGTGTCCTGTTCTGTGCATTCAGGATGTCTTCCTTCCTGGAACAGAAGCATTAGGCTTGAACACCGTGGGTATCCCCGACACGACCTACGATCATTTTCAGAACTATTGTGCCTTTAGACTTTGGCAAAGTCGGCCTCATTCTCGAGCTGAAATCCTTTTGATCATAATTACTTCTGATTAAAAATTACTTACATGCCACCCTAAGATATCTCTAGGGCCCCCCCAAAAGAAATTAATAGAATAAATATCTAATCATCAATACAAACACCTATCTTTCTATCTCGATCTATCTAGCTATACACATGAAATTTACTTGTTATTGTGGTTTTTGTTGGAGTGGACGGGGTCATTATAATTAATACTAAAACACAAGTTTGGAAAGTATATTATGAACGAGAACCTGAGAACTTTCAGATAAAGATGGGAATCAGATAAATGGTCATCATCCCACTGTTTTCAGTTCGAACTTCATATGAAATTTGAATCACACCTGAAAACAAGGTATGATTGCATATCCTCAAATATGTTGGAGAACTATGTCATTCTTACGATTTGTAGACGGAATCTTTTGCCCTAGGTAGGTTTGCACAGACAATACCTCTAGTGCCCTCGGGATCCCAGGGGGACTGAGTCAATTCCTGGTCCTCCTTGGATGCCCATTTTTTGATAGTCAAACCCAAGTGCTGTTATGAATACTATTTTTTCACTTGAATTTTAATATCACAGTTATGTTAAATTTTAATTGTTGAGCCCAAGCCTATTTGGGAAGAAAATTTTAAAAAGAAAAAGACGGCTTCCACTCTTTGAGATTCCATTTCTAAAACTTCGAATCATGGGTATGCAATCTATCTTATAAAAATATACCCAGAATTGTAGGTGAACGTGACATGGTACTTAGGTGGAGAAGGACATTCCTTCTAGCATGTTAAAATAGCATAAAGCTTGATGATTTGGCTGAATGACATGACAAGGAACTCAAATATGGAAATTTATTGCTTGGCAATTTAACAATGATTACGTTTAACCGAAACATAAAGTTCTCAAACAGATACTTCCATCTGGACAGATTAAAAGGTATAAACTTTTGCCTAGTATTATGTACACAGTAAGATGACCTTAATTTTCGGCACCTCTCCTTTGCTGAAAGGAGAGGTGCCGAAAATTAAGAATCTGAAACTTTTGTAAGTTCAGATTCTTAGACAGAAAGAAACGCTGGCACTTTATTTTTTTCTGCACTGAATTTGACTTTATTTTTA
Source organism: Echinops telfairi (assembly GCF_000313985.2). NCBI lineage: Eukaryota > Metazoa > Chordata > Mammalia > Afrosoricida > Tenrecidae > Echinops > Echinops telfairi. The sequence goes on along the minus strand of NW_022106471.1, from coordinate 5,115,192 downwards.
CATCAGAGAAACATGATCATTTAAATTCGAAGGGATATTTGTTTTAATAGCACAGCGGGGAATTAATGGCATGAGGTAGAGTGAAGTGACAACTTAACTTGATGCTTGATAGCTGTTTACCCATAAATGTGTTACACACATTTCTGTGCCCGGGAAGGGAGAAGGGAACTAGAGAAGCCTATGCACACTTACACACGGCTTGTAGGGAATGTACGGCACATGGAAGAAAGTGCTTGGGAGGCTATTGAAATATTTACAAAACAAATCATTTATGTCTTAACGCTTATGTATGAAAAACCCTGAGCACCAGCAAAGAACACAGAACCAACTTTTAGCTCTAACAAATATTTCAGCATCAAAATGGTTAATAGTATTATAGCTTCAAAAGGGCCTATTGGCTCACCCTCCAGGATGCCCTGCAGTTGTTGTTAAAGTCAGCAGATGAAGCGAGCTTTCTCCGCTAGCCTTTGGATTTGTCTGCTAACAGTCAAAATACTATAATAAATCGGTAACATATGTTGCCAGGCAAGGAACACTGATATAAATAAAGAGACTAGGAGACCCCATCCCAGTACAATGTGAAAAGAATTTAACTTTCAATCTGTGTGTTGGCTAATTCCCATTTGGAAAGAAGTGTTACTGTTATTTGCTTAGATTCTTCCTCGTGTTTCTGTGTTTCCTTTTCCTCTCAGGTTGTGTTCTTGCCCAAACACTCTCCGTGACTGCCTGTTTTGCAGCTTTGTGGTAAGTCTCAGTTTTCCACAACCTTAAGGAAAAAAACAAAAAAGCATAACATGAAAGATGTCCAAAAAGACTTATGCATCCTGATGTGCTGGGTTTGTGAAATAGACATGGGCTTGTAGGGCAGGGGGACGATGAAATAAAGAGAAGAGGTTTGTTTCCGCCTGGATCCAGAGTGTGAGAGTGTGCATATGCAAACGAGGCTCCCTTCCAGAAAGCCAGCTCTGGAATGGAAATGACAGAGCCTGGAACACATACAATCAATTATTTTCACTAGCATTTAAAATATAGAAAACAAAATCTGCTTTGGGAATTGACTGAATATTTTATTTAGCTTTTTTATTGAGACATCCTTTGAAAAATGGCATAATATAAATAGTTTTACAAAGCAACAATATAATCAATCTCTAAACTAGAATATAAATCAAGGATTTCATTAACTGCTGGTAGCCAGTTTAAATTGTAGTCTTGTCTATAATGTCTATCTATCTATGTATGTCCAAGTTATATTAAAAACCTTTAAATGGCTTTGTAATATCAGCTACATCTAGCTATTATAATAATTAATGGCACTGTTTTATAAATCAATACATGTATACTTGATAAATTCATATCCAGTTAATGGTGTAATTTAAATAAAAAATTAATGTAATAAAGGACATACAGAAATGGGCAGGAAATCTTTAAAGGTTAAGAGACAAATTTGTCTAAATTCATTTTCTTAACCTGTTTTTAAAAAAAGTTTATATTTAAAATCTGCTGAAATTTACTTTGTTCTGAAAAACTAATTGTGCTATTCTCTTGATATCTAGTGTGGGGTTTGTAAGATAATTTCCTTTTTAACTGTTAATTTTTCATCAAATACTTAGGACACGATGGGCTATTTTACTGCCATTACATTCTCTTGTGATCACTGAATATTCTTTAGGGAAAACCCAAAGCAAAACCAAATTTAAAACTCAAACCAGTAGTTTATTTTTATTAACAAATGAAATATAAATGCCTTATATGTTTGTGGCTTTTGTTTTTTTTTTGAGGGGTGGAAGAGTGGAGTAAATTCACTGTTTGGAGAATCTCCAAAGCTTTGCACATAATTTATTTAAGGGGAAGAGGGACTGATTAGTTCAATGAATTTGCATGTGTACAAGCCCAGCGTTTTTTTTGTTTTTGTTTTTTTTAATTGCTTCCACGGAATGAACATCCCAGGAATTTTAGAGGAAAGAAACACACACACACACACACACAGAGAGAGAGAGAGAGAGAGAGAGAGAGAGAGAGAGAGAGAGAGAGAACAAATGTTTCCAACAGACTGGAGTGAATTTTAGCGTTGCATCCGGGTGGAGAACATTCTACAAAAGGAAAAGTGTATTATTGTTCTCATTGAAAAATGAAAACCCACTAACGGCATATTAAAGGATAACAAGATTTGGAAAAAGAACTGGATATGTTGCTTGTTTACTCAATGAAACCTTAAATCATTCCATTCGAGTTAGAGAGTGAGCATTTACCCAAAAAAATAAAAAAAAAGATCTTCCAGAATTATGCCAACCAGCCTGCCCTGCTGTCTTCGCTGACATGGTGCAGAAATGTTACTTGAATCCACTGAGCTCTTTCTGACATTGTTCCTAACTTAGCTGGGCCTTATTGAGACCCCCGAAGGAGCCCCGTTCGGCTTCTGGAGACACTGCCGGGTGTCACGGAGTTACAGGAGTCGGGCGGGGTGGGGGGAGCCTAGCTGCCAGTCACTTGGTCCCTTGAGCGACAGGAGCAAGGACTATCTGTAACAAGTTCACATTTCAAATGAAGTCGGATTTTAAAGAAAACTCCTCCTTTTAGGGAGACTGAGCCTTTCGAGAGGGGTTTGGGAGCGAGCAGGGGGGCGGCAAAGGATAATGCCCACCAGCGATTACAAACTAAAGCCACTCAAGTCCTGGGACATGGAAAAACGTCTTGTGTTTTCAGACGAAACCAGCCGCAAAGCCATTCCTAAGAGGCGTAATTTAGGTTTTATAGGGGGAACATAAAAAAGACCAGGTTACAGCAACAAGCTGAAATATGTGCTACATTTTAAATATCTTCATTTAAAAGCGTATGTTTATTTGCCCTCCTGGGATCACTAACGTGAGTCTCCGCAGAGAAACGGACATACCACATTCTTCAAAATTATCTGTTAAACGGATCACATTCCAAGGCGGGTTTGAGCATTTTTATTTCCACAGATAACTTCTTAATTATGTCCCTGCCTTCCACTTGCTAATCAGGGACATTCAGCAGAGGGAACCACTGGTGTGGCTGCCTTTACAGGAAAGACGTTCTTATTAGTGATTAGAAACACAATCGTCCCCATCATCACATTATCATTGTACGTATGATTTTAGCACCGCTAAAAATGTATTCATGTGCCTTAGCTGTGTAACAGGGAAGAAAAGATCAAGATGTCCTTAACAATGCTGTTAATTACTTCAAACTGTGCAGCCCAAGAAACGCCGGAGCGAGGCAGAATTTTACTTGTCCTGTCTCGCTCCTCTCTCTACTTCCACCTGGCCCACCTCCCGCAGGTTCCAGGTGAGCTAAGCCCAGCCTTCTACGGCAGGCACCGAACAGGTGAGGTGTGAGTGGAGTAGATACAATCATCTTTCACTGTTGCTTTATCAACCCTCCTAGGTAGTTTTCCTGCCAGCCAACCTGGGCTGTTAAGACCCATAAAATTATGCAATAGTGCCTTTTTTGGAGATTCTTTAATCAGATAACTGGCGTTGGGAGGGGAAGGCCCAAGGCAACTTTGTTGGCACTTAGCACGGTGGTTGGTCAGTACTTGTGTGGTAGAGACCAATAAACAGCTGATTACTATCCTAGAAGGAGCCGATATTTTACATTTATCCTAGTTATTCTCACCCCCTACCCCCTTTCCCTCCAACTTCTTCTAACAGCTAGCATTTGTCAAGAAGATCTATGAGGAATATCCTCCCAGGCACCTGAAAAATAAGAATTTTCCTAGCGTGAAATGATGCATTTTGTGGAAAGGGGAAAGGATGATTTTGGCTGTTACAAGAGCAAAGCTTTGATTCGTTAAGAGTCCATTTCTTTCAGATGTGGACACTCCTTGAAGTCCATCCCCTGCCCCCGCCCCCAACACTCATGGTGACAGGTTCACGTGCTGCAACCAAGGGGTTTTTTAATGTAAATATTTATATTTGAGCTTCGGCAATAACTGGGCCAATTTGCTCCTTCTGTAAGCCTGTGCGAGTTGATGCTTCAGACCTGGAAATGCGTTCCATTTATCTCTTTACACATGAAGATATTCTATAAATAAATGTAATTTATAGAAAGGAGCCAGCCATTTGAAAGAGGAAAATTAAAAAAATAATGTGTTTAAAACTCAGACTCAGAGCTACAGATTTCTAAATTTCTATGGAAAATTTGAATAAACTGAGAATTTGCACATCTTTGCTTATTGAATTTGAATGATTACAGAGAGAGAGAGAGAGAGAGAGAGAGAGAGAGAGAGAGAAAGTAAAGTACAAAGATTACATGTGTTTTAATCCAGCCCTGGTGGCACAGTGGTGATAATACTTAGTTACTAACTAACTAAAAATCAGTGGTTCAAACCCACCAGATGCACCAGAGGAGAAAGATGTGGCAGCCTGCTTCAGTAAAGATTCACAGCCTTGGAAACCCAGTGGGCAATTCCCCATTTTATAGGGTTGGTATAGATTGGAAATGGATTCCTTTGCAGTGGGTTTTAATTGGGATCCAACCACGTTTGGACTTCTTGCTGCCATTGATCGACTTTCTTTTTACATTTCTAGATGATCGATGTATACATCACATGTATATGTATATATACACATGTGTATGTATATGTATATATATCGCAACTTGCATGGGTTAGTAAATATATATTGCAATGCAAATTGCACAATCCAAAGGCTTTTCCAAGTACCTCCCCTCGCCTGGGGTCCTTTGAGAAAGAATGGCGGTATACCATCAGAGTGAGGGCCGGGGCTTTCCAACCTCATACAAAGGCAGGCCATTCTGGAGCCAAACAAACAAAGGGGGTGTAAGCGATTTCATTTATTTTGATAATCCTCCTTCTGCACAGGAGCATTTTGCTGTCTTTGTCAAAGTGAATGACAACAATTTGGCCAACTCTCTCTGAGCTGCACTCAACAGTGACAGGCAAATTATCAGAGGCCCTGCACTTCTTATTATCAGAGGAGAAACCATCAGGGGGACGTAGGGAGGATACCTCTCCCTTGTCACTATTTGTCAGTGGGACAAGGGCCACTGCTATGGGTAGCTGACAGGTAATTTCTACAATAACAATTACTCCTATTACTGGTGTCATAAACAATTCGCCCAAGGCATGACAATAGCAAAGCTTTATAATTCAATGCCATATAAATAAATGGCAGCAGGTAACAAGTAATTTAGCTCCAATTAAGCTTTCACCCCAGCATTAATATTGTTATTGCAAGAAAATGGAAAATTGAAAAAAATTCAATATGTTAATGAACGAAGAGGGGTCCCAGGGCCAGACAAGAGGGGTTGGCAAAAGGACACCAAACTTAGTACGGTGCCCTGTGTGGTGCCATCTCAGGGGCCAAACAGCAGGATGATTACTTTTAAGATAAGAAGGGAGACCAGAAGTGCATTGCCTTAGACTTCTGATCTGGGGGAATATGTGATTCGGGCCTTTTGAAATCCGTTTCCCTCTGAGGTCTGAAGAGGGAAAGTAGAAATATGAGTGTATGCCATGTAGCAAATCACTGGCTTTTTTTTTCCACCTGAAATATTTTAAATGAAGCAGAGGCAGGAGTATCAAAGGGGCATTTCCATCTGTTTAAGAAAATCACATCAGCACCTGCCGCCTTTATGGCCAGCCCGGTAAGGAAGCTTTCCCCTGTCTCTCTGTGCAGGATCCCAACCCCCCTCCCTCCTCTCCTTGCGTCCCCCTCCCCCCCTGCCTAGCCTCCGGTGGCATCCCCCTCTTGGTTGGGGGAAGAGCCGCTACAGCAGCCCCATCTACCTACGGGGAACTTCCTGATCCAATCCATTTGCCGTGTTAGTATTTGTCCACCCAGACAAGGTAGCCTCACGGTGACAGCAGTAAAAGAATTTGAAAATCTCTAATTAGGAGGGCTGCCGAGCAATTAACGCACGTCAAATTTCACTTCATCAAGTGCCACTCTAATTTTCCTTCTAAAAATTAATGGATTTTTTGCCCCCTCCCCAGCCAACTTCCCTTTCTGGTCTGTGTGCGTGTCCCCTTAAGGCAATGTTGATTCAAATCTGCTCAAGATGCAGTGTTGCACAGCTAAGCATCTTCTTGATTACAATCTGCCACCCTTCTAACTGCGCTCGTTCTCACTGCCAGGGGTACTTTGTCAACAGTCAAATTACACCGCGGGGACAATGCACCGCGTCTCCCTCCTCTCAGGCCCTGTCAGGAGAGGGGCTTCTGGAAAAAAAAACGGGCCCTTTGCTTCCCAACTCTTCCTAAAGGCAGCAGGCGTGACTAGGTGCCTGGCTAGGTCTCCGTTTGTTTTGCTTTAAATCATGTGTTACTTTCAAGAAAAGGAGCCGAATGGTGGAGCGCGAACATTCTTCCTTGTGTCTTGGGCGGGGATGAGAGGACGACGGAGGAATTAGGATTATCTGGGGCCAAAGTTTTACTTAAACACTTTGTTCGAAGACATTTTCAAGAGCATGATTCTTGGTTAAAGACCAGTTATTTATTTTGTCTTGTTTTCCTTTCTCCTCTTTACTTATGTGCTATAAACATCGGAAGCCGCTTTTGTAGAGACAGTATTTAGATGGTGAGAGAAGTTTGTTTAATCGCCATATTTGCCAGAATCCTGAAAACATCGCAGGACGCAGAAGACAAATGACATTTTTGGTAGGGGGTGGGGGCGGTGGTGGGGGGAGGAGGCCGGGGTCAGGATTGTATATTCCAGATACGTGTTGAATCAGCGCAGGCAAGGGAAATCATGAAAAATTAAAGAAAGAAACGCAGAAATTATAGGGTAATTTTACCTTCAGTTGTTTTTGAAATTCTTCATATTTTAAAAATGATGCTTTAAAATGATCAGATCTGGAGCAAAAAAGGGAGAAATGCGATAAAATAGTAAATGTATCCTTTTGTAGATTTGCAGAGAGAGTAAAAAGATCTACATGAATCAACAGTCCCCCCCCCTTTTTTTTCAATGTCAAGTACTTTTCCAGTTATATATTTTCTCTCATCCTTTCTTTTCAATAAAAGCCATCTAACATCACAGAATGCATACTTCCTTTTTAAAAAATGTACAGGTTGAATCTGGCTTTTCATTTGGCAATCATGAGCAACTAAATCTCTAAAACTTGAGATTTTGAGGTTTGCATTTCTAAGTATTAAATATTTCTCCCTTCGTTGCTGGTCCCACCCCAGCCAGTTCTTAAGTGGTCGATTTCAAACAAAAGAAATGACGTCTCCTTTCAAGAAACCAAATGCTATATTCCCTCAAAACAGATTGGGGGGCTCACTGGAAAATTTACAATTAGATTCACACACACTGAATAATTTTCTCCCTCCCAAAACATCAATCTCTGGGCGAGAGCAATTGTGGGTTCACAGTTTCCTGTGGCTTGTTTACAAATATAGTATCTGGACAAAACAACAACCCAAAAGCACAAGTTCTATGTACCTTTGAGAAACAAAACCCTGGGCCAATTTCATATTAAAACATAAAAGGATTGTAAAGGGAAATGTAAGGGGCAAAAACTTGATTGTATAACGCAACCCAGCAGTAATCAATTTTACCTCCAATATCTTGCTTTTGTTTTCAAAATGCTAAATAAACAATACATAATGCATCCCTCATCAGCCAAACCATGGAGGCTCCGTGCTCAAATAACAGGAAACATATTCAATTTTCCTAACAGAAGACAGTTCATTAAGCTGTGCCACATCAAATAAAACTTTAATTTCTCCAGCATCAGAGTCGCAATGAAAGCAATTGAAGAAGACGAGCCATATGGTACTTCTATCAGCAAACACATATTGCTCATTCCCCCAAAGTTTTCTAATTCTGCTCCCCAGACCTGTGTAATATAGATAATGTGCTCTAAGAGCAGCAACCATGAGCTATCTAGTGTACACTTCTAATACTGTATTTAATGGGAAATAATGAATCATAAAAGCCGGGAGAAGACGGCTTTTGCTAACCTAAATCTCAGCTGTAATTTCATTGTTCTGTGCCCAAGATGCTGTTTGCCCTTTCCAAACACCAGCCGTGGAACATAATTATACTGCTTCAAACCTGGGCCTGAAAAAGCATCCCTAATAGAATCACGTTTCTATTAACTCCTGAAATTCTGAATTTCATGATGTGCTGATACCAACATTACGATAACAGACTGCGGGCTGTTTTTAAACCCACAGAAGCATTTTGTTTCCCCCCTCCTTCTTCTCTGGGGTCAGAATGCTGACTGTCTTTACATTCCCGCCTCCACCCCTGCCTGGTAACCACCCTCACCCCCCCCCCCCCCCCCCCCCCCCCCCCCCCCCCCCCCCCCCCCCGCCTGGCCCCTGACCCGCTCTTCCGATCTCCCCCCGTTTTCCCCCTCCCCTGAAACTCGAGTGGCATGATTAAAAATGAGGAGATTTTCTTGTTATTAGAAAATTTGACATTTGCTGATGAAATGCACATAAAATGTGAAAGCTACACAGTCCTCAGAAGAAATGTCTCCCTCTACTTTTAGCTACCAAGAGGAAATAATTTAGGTAAAGGGAAGATCTTTGTACATCTCTCCCGAAGCAGGCTAGGCCTGTATTATAAATGAAAGAGGCAAATACTACTGAGCTTTTAGAGCGATAGGATTTTGATAGATGGGAAGGGTGTAGTGTCTCTTTTCTCACCTTTGCTGCTTTGATTATTCACCTAAACATAATACCTATGCTCACATGCAGGAATCGACACAAGAATTGAGGTGTCCGGAGTCCAGCCTCCCTCTGGGAAGATCTTGGAAGTGGAGCGTATTTCGTTTTTCGAGAAAGAAATATCCACCCCCTCCTTCCCTGCCAGCTCCGCTGCCCCAAATAGGTTAGTGATCTCAGCTTTTCCATTTTTAAGGCTCATCCAATCAATATTTTACCAACCCAATGCTCGTTCAAAACACCATCAAATCACATTGCAGATTATATTGAAAACATATTTTAAGGTTTTTTTGTTTTGTTTTGGCATCGTCAGAACCAAGCACGATACGATGTTTAAGAGACTTTAAAAGTTAGCCGTTGCTCTTTTTCGTAAGCTTATTCAAATCAATATGCTACGCGCCTGTCGTTGACTAAGCTCAGCACACTTGACGGGCATCATTACAACTCGTTTGCGGGGTGCCACTCTGTGGTGGTTCCAACCGTCCCTCCGATTCGGATTCTTCTTCGCATGGTTAACTTGAAACCTCTTTCTCTAGAAATGTAATAGGAAAGCCAATTTAGCCAGCGGGAGGAAGGGTGAGCAGACAGGTATCAACAGCGTAGCATCATTCACAAGAGCCCAACAGGTAAACGGAACCGCAGGAACGTCTGAAACGTCTGAAGCGTTCCGGGAAAGGAGGGGGGCGGGGTGGGGGCAGAATCCCACCCCCACCACCGAAGCAGTTCATTGATTGTATTTCATGCATGCCTTAAAACAAATGTTTCAACAGTTTTCTGAAACAGTGCAGAAGCGCTGGGCATGCTCCGCTGGGTCGCAGGGACAATGGTCTATTGCAATGTAAAACACGCTGGAGGATAAAAAGGTGCTTTTTGTTACCATTTGATCAAAGCTGTTCATCTGCGAGCGGCAGGCAGCATTTTGCTGGAATTGCAGATATTTCTCTGTCCAGGCGCCTTTGTTTGTGCATCTCATTTGCATATATTTATCTCCAGCTGAGGGTGCTTTCTGCTCATTAAGGCCTCCCCGCCCATTATTTCATAAGCCAGCTGCTAAGAGGGATTTCACCTGTGGTGCCTGAGAAAAGAAGGGTGAAAAACCAAATTCTTCATAAAAAGGAAATCTTCTGAGTCTCTTCCCCCAATAAATGGGCACCATTTGTGTTAAACAGCCTCTTGTCATGATAGATGCCTCCAGAGGTCAGGGGTGAAAGTTGATTTGAAGGTCAGCAGTAAAACAACAGACAAACTGGTTCCTTAGCTGTCGGTAGGAGCTGTGGTACAACCAGGTCTTGAACCTTTTTCAACCTCTAATAAAACAGGGGATGGATCTGAAGTGGATCAACCAGGCCCCTGAGGAAGCAGGCCAGAAAAACACAAATAATATCGATATCAGGCTGCCCCAGGAAACAATGGGCCATTTCTCCTGGCTACATGCATGCTTCTATTGTTTCAAGGGCCGGGGAATTAATTCCACTTATTTATTTAAGGCGTGTCAACTCACTGCCTAAACCTGTTTCAGTGTCAAGATGAATAAAACTTTTATAGCTCATAAAATAGGGCCATTCATCTCCACGTTCTTTGTGGTGCCTCGTCCCCCCTCCCCCCGCCCCCCCCCTTTCCTTTTCCCGGCAGACTGAGAGAGCCCTCTGCTCCTAAATGGCTACGTCTGAACCCTGTTGATATGAACCACGCTCACCATATTAGAGAAAAAGAAAATATTTCACCAGGCACACGGAGCTCCTCAGAAATGACACCAGAAAGCATTTTAGCTACGATGTAATAGTTCCCCCCAAACCCTCCTAAGTACTCTTCACACCGTTGCATCTGTTTGGGGCATGCATTATTTACAAAGCACAAGTTTCCTGAAGAAAAGTTCAAAATGAGAGGGGAGGAAGAATCAGTCTCCTAGTATATTACGCATTTCCTTTGACTTTTGAAATACAGCCCGGTTAGGGTTGCTTGCTTTTTCCTATTCCTCCTTTTGTTTTTTTTTTTCTTTCTTGCATAGTTTCACGACAGCCCCGACTCATGGGATCACCACACTCCTTCATTGGCCCTGCTGTCCTGAGTAGAAGGTTCGTTGTAAGCGTTCAAGGGCAACAGAAATAGAATAATAAGCAAGTTAACATCTATAAAGGGACAGACACCGAGTTAAACACATCCGTTCAGTACACTTGTATTATGAATGATAGTTCAAGCCAAGGCATCCAAGTTCATTCACGATGGACAGTTAAGATTCTCTTCATTCCCCAGAATACATTCTTTGTGAAAATAGAAAGTTCCAAATAGCACCATCATTGCAGCAGGTGTTTTAACAGGTAAAATGGGGTCACAATTGTTGCGTATTAAATGGACAAGAGGAAATAATTTGATGATGTTTTACACCTTCTCAAAACAGGCCTTCCAGCACACTCTACAGTTCTTTGCTTCATTACAATGTAATTGGCTTTGTGGACAGTGAGCTTCCTGTGCTGTTTGAGTTGTTTGTGCTTTTGAGTTGTTCAAGCAATACTTAGGATGTGGAATTATTTCTGATTTCGTCCAACAGCAGATTAAGGTTTTTCTTCACGAACCCAACTTTTTCTCCCCCCACCTCCAGCAAGTGGATTATGTGCTGATGACCCCAAATAGAACTGGTGCTTTCAAATGTATCCAAAAATGAGTCCTGGGGAAATTGGTTCACCTTTTGAATGCCAAACACCACCCAAGATTCGACTACTTCCTAATTCCCATTTGAACAAAGGCAGATACAAACATTTGGTGTGCATAGAAGCAACCCTGTCTGAAAATGGAATTGTTTTCAAATGGGCTAGGAGGCCCTAAGACAAATATTTTAATTCAAAATTGATTGCATTTTGGTAACCTGTGGCAGTATGGTCTCATTTCAGCATCAGGCAAGAGATTTTTCTACTATAATCAATGGCACTTAAAAAAAAAAAAGTAAGCAGTTTTGCTTCACACACGGATCTCCACTTATGGTTGGAGAGATTTTCCAACTTATTAAATATTGTTTATATCCTCATCCTTGTAGACCCTCTGTCTTCCCAAAGCATTTTATAGCTCCCTCTGTAACCGACTTATCAATTTTCTACTGACCTTCCACATTAAATTTAACCCTCCCCCCTAGCTCCCCCCATCAAACCCAGACCCTCCAAGCCACCAGACTGGAGGAAAAATATATAGTTTACTTCCCGCCAAGTCTGCGCCCACAGCTCTTGTTTTTCTTTTACTCTAATCTAATCACTAATTCTTAAGCTTGGCCAAATACTTAAAAATGTTAAGTGCTAGCAAAGCCTTCTACCTCCCCCTCATATCTGTCTCTGTTTATGGAATGGGTCCCAGTTTCCTCCTCTTCTCCCTCAGCCTGGGGTCTTCAGGTCAGAACACTGTAAATACACACAGCCCTGTCCCAAACCATAAATCTGAGCAAAGGGCAGGCTTATATATTCAGATAAGCACCGGTTGGGGTGGGGGGATGGGAGGAGCGAGGCCCGGCAGTGTCCCAGGCACCACAGGCGTGTTCAATGGAAAAGACTAAAATGGCCAGGCGTGCTTAGTGGGAAAGGGAAACTTTCACGTTGTCTCGACACCTCTCTCCTTATTTCTAATGGATCAGTTCAGCACCGATGCCCCCTCCTCCTCTTGTCTTTTCCCATGTGCATACAGTTACATCTCTACCGAGCACATTCTCTTATTGGCAATCAGATTAAACAGTACATTTCACTTATTTCGAATGCCCTTTTGTGCCTCTTCAGCATATTTGTGTTTTGACCTGTGTGTAGTGTGAATCAGAGTCATTTTACTGGAAGTTCCTATGAACTGATTTTTTTCAATCCCAAGGTCTTTGACTAAATAGCCATGTTGTTAGTCACCACGTGGCGTCCAACGGAAAAATATGTTCCGAAGGAGCTGGGAATGCCAAAGGGATAAATAAATAATTACATAGCCTTCAACCGCCCAGGTTTCTAGTTTATTTCAGTGGTGAATCTAGGGGGGGTGTCACCCAAAGAGGTAACACCCCTGGCTTCTCCCTCCCGACCCCCACCATGGACAGGAGCTCTAAGCAGATGATATAAAATCCTTCGTAAGGTTTGGTATCCATTTTGATCACAGAATAAGATGTGATCAATACATTTGGGAAAGGCTTCAATGCACTATCTTCTCAAAAGAACCTCACACTGCTACCAAGTCGATTTGACTCCTAGGACAGGCTAGAACTGCCCCTGTGGGTTTCTGAGGTGGCAAATCGTTACATTAGTTGAAAGTTTCATTTTCCTCCCTGGGAGGAGATGGCGAATTTGAACTGCTGATCTGGAGGGTCACAGCCCAATGTGTAACCCACCTGTGCATATAAAAACAAGTTTGTCTTGCAAAGCTTTCGACCTTGGATTGCAGCATCATTAGTTACAACGTTCGGAGTACAACTGAGTGGAAGCCGGTTCTTACTTTTCCTCTTTCTCCTTCAATGATTTTCCCATTCTCAGGATAGTTATTGATGTAGGCTTTAAAAGACAAGTGACCGCAACGACGCGACTGAAACACCAGGCCATTTGGCCAAATCAGCAACGCTTCAAACACCGGTAGTCACGCAGATGACACCATGTGATTTGAAGCACCCTTGTCATCAAGTAATAATGACAGCTCAGACCTGAGTGGATCAGGTGACTCAGAAAGAACATTAGCCAAAAGTTTCCGTCTTGTAGGTAGAACAACACATGTAAGCTAGTTATTGTTATATTCACTTTATTCAACACAAGTTATTGCTGAACCTCCACACAGACATTTTTTAGACAGCCATTGAGGTGCCATCTCTTCTACTTGTGTCAGCACCCTAGGGATCCTGAGCGATCCCACTGCTTTATTCCAAGTATTTTCTGTAAAATCCCCCCCCCCCCCGTCTCAAAATTCCATGTGACTCTTGAAAAGCTATCCTTCTTGGAGATGTGCCCATTGTGAACACAGTAGGTGTGGCAATGGAAAATCCTGAGCCAGGCGACCATGGCCGAGAAAGTGCTTTTCATCAGTCCCCAACGCTGAGTTTTCTTTAGACCCAGAGAACGAGCCAGCTACAAATGCGCCTTAGTCATTAAGCCAGGAAAAACGCAATGCTTAATGTGTTTTCAATTAGCATGTGATAGGTTATAGATGCATATGTAAATATATATATATATATATATATATATATATATATATATATATATATATATATATATATATATATGAACTCTTTTGCCTAGCAGAGAATTGATAAAGCAAGGCTAGTTCGTGTTACTTGGAAGGAATTTCTTTGCTTGGGTTGAACGATGATTGAGATTCTCAACTAGCTAGGAGAATTCCATGCAAAACATTGCCCAGAGAGTGAGTAGGCTAGGAGCCCAGAACATGGCCCACTGTCCTATGTTCCTTTTTGACAAATTGCTTAAACAATAAACAGGATGATAATATCAATGACTATCGCTGATTAAACGCTTGCTTTTGGAAGACAATGCCCCAGATGCTTTAGCACAGATTTGAGTCTTTACACAACATGATAAATAATGCAGTATGGTCCCCATTTTATAAACGAAAAACAAAACAAAGCAAAAACAACAACCCTGAAATTGTTTTGGAAAGTCAAGAAGTGTAAGCTCAGAACTTGACTTCCGGTCGGGTTGTGAAGCCCTCCCTTCTGATTTGCTTCTCCTGGTCTTGGGGTTTGCCTTTAGGATCTTGGATGGAATAGCCATGGTTTTCAGCAGTGATCGTCCACATCTGGTGGGTTTTCTGCAGCCCACGCGTCTCTTGGCATTTTCAACAGGCCCTTGGCACGCTGACCCTCATAGACCTCTTGGATAGCACGTTGGGACCCGAGCTCATTAATCGCGCACCTGGCTTGCTCTCTGTGATCATGTGAGCATTCACTGCGTCAAGGGGCTAGCTAAAGACTCTACAGCTTCCTGGGTTCTCCCTGTCTTACCTGAGCCAGGCAGTGATGTCTACAGGAGCCAGTGCAGTGTGACCGCTTAGGTTTGAATCCTGCTTTCCCCATTTACGAGCTGGGTGGCACTGGAAACTCCACTGTGCTGCGATTTTCCCCCTCTGTGACATATGCGTAGTAGACGCCATCAAGTTGCTTCTGATGCATTCACAACAGATCCTTTTGGATTGTAACACAACAGAACGAAACACTCTCTGGTCCTCACAAGTGTTTTGTCTGAGTGGGGTGTTGCGAACACCATGTCAGTTCAACTTGTGTAGGGTCATCCTCTTTTTCCCTGACCTTCGACTTTACCAAGCACCATGTCCTTTGTCAGGGCGTGGTCTCTCCCGATAACATGTGCAAAGTAGGTGAGACAAAGATTCATCACACTGGTTTCCAAGGAGGATGGTGGCGGTGCTCTCTCTAAGACAGATTGGGGTGTTCTCCGTGCAGCCCTGGGCGCTTTCTATATGCTCTGTCAACACTGGGATTGGAATGCATCCACTCTTCTCTGGTCTTCCTTAACAATTGTCCAGCTTTCATATACATTTGAAGTGATTTAAAATGCCATGGCATGGGTCAGGTATGCTTTAGCCCTCAAAGTGACCTCTTGGCTTTGTAACACTTCGAAAGAGGTTTTGTGCAGCAGATTTGCCTAATGGGATACAGCCATGGATTCTTGACTGCTGCTTCCATTAGCATTAGTTGCGGAGTGAAGTAAAATGAAATTCTTGGTAACTTCAATCTTTTCGTGATGTTGTCTATTGGTCCAGTTGCTAAGAATTTTGTTTCCCGTCGGCTGAGGTGTGATCCGTACTGAAGCCTAGCGTGTCCGATCTTCATCAGTAAGTGCTTCAAGTCTTCTTCCCTTTCAGTAAGAAAGGTCATGTTATCTGTGTGTCTCACATCGTTAAGGAAACTTCCTTCAATCCTGATGCTACGTTCTTCTTCTTATTGTGCAGCTGAGTCCGAAGTATTACCTATGTTATAAGGCAGCCCAGTTCAGACTTGTGGTATTGCTTGACTATTCTGTTAAAATTACTTTAATCTGTGTGATAGGTAGGTTTATTGTACCAACCTGGCCAATAGGAACATGTGGGATTAATAAGGTCGCAGTTTGATTGGAGGGCAAAGAGATAAATGGCTTGGTGAGCCCTGCCTCTCTCTCTCTCTTGCTATCTGGTGATCAGACCAGTGTGTGGCTGCCTTAGCTAGTTCTCTGCCTCAACTTGTGAGCTACACTACCCGTGGGACAACCAACCCGTGGACCATGTTGCTAGAGCTTGAGGTTCCTTCAAGACCTGCTTTGCCACACGGCTGGTGTATGCATCACTTGAGCTGGGGACTGTCTGATCCTGTCATCTGGCTGACTATTAGTGACCTGCCCTGCTGTTTGCTGCCTATGGCTGGACTGCCTGCATTGCTCTATGGAAGACTCAACTATCTGCCTCCTTGACCTTGGACCCAGCAGCCCTTGTGAGTTGAAAGGCTTCCAGTATATTAACTGTTTCATGGAAGTGAGTTGAACTGAGCCCTCTGTACCACTGTGTGGACTAATTAGATCTTATATTCCTCTGTGCTGTATATATCTATAGCTATCTATAGGTATAGATATAACCATAAGTGGCCTGCTTTTGTTTCTTTAGGGAACCCTGTCTAACATAATTGTTACTAGAAGTGGTTCTAGAGCAACAAGATCATAAATATGGGCTTTTCAAATTGGTTTTCCAGCCTGTTTAGGCTTAACAGCACTGATTAATGCTATCTCTCCCTCTAAAAGCATGGATACGTCTGCCGCTCTTACTGGAGTGGGTGGTGTTCATCCATGGTGTGAAATAGCAAAGCTAATATCCACAATATCACCACCAATAGATGAAGTGCTGGTGAGAGGAGAGGCTCTGGGTGATCAGGTGCTTGACGTTTTCCAGCAGTTTTGTCAGGTTGAGAAGTATAGGGAAACTGGTTGGCTGGTAGTCCTTACAATAGAAAATGTGATGAAGGATAGGGATAATCTCAGAACCTCAGAAGCACGTCTCAAACACTGAATAAGAGACCTAAAAGCTTCTGCACGTGCTACAAAGGAGTCTTCTCTCCTCTTGTAATAGAGCTGACATTGCCAAAAACCAAATCCAGAGTCTCATCGTACGTATAGCTGAATTACAGCGTCAGCTGAGATGCAGGTCTACAACAGTGTCTGATATTAAAGTAAGGCCATTAATCGGAAAGAACTGGGACCCTGAACCATGGGATGGGAACATCTGGGCTGATGATCCAGAAGAGGAGGATACTGAGCCTCTAGAGACGATTGAGCCACCCCAGTCAATAGATCCACCCCTCCAAGCTGAAGGGATTAATCCGCTATCAGTAAAACAACCCACAACCAAGCAGATAAATCAAACTGTTCAAGTTGAAATGCCAGGTGGGGCTGCATTTGTAGCATTGCCTGAGGGAGATGACTTACAAGATATTGCTGAAAGCACCCGGGACACACCCTCACCACCCATTATTTCCTCTAGACCTGTCACTAGAATTAAGTCTCAGAAAGCTCCTAAAGGTGAGGTGCAGATGATGACTCCGGAAGAAGTGTGCTCTACTTCTAAAGATCTGCTCGAGTTTTCTAATACATCCAAGCAGAAGCCTGGGGAATATCCCTGGGCATGGTTACTAAGGGTGTGGGATACTGGTGCAAGGAATGTAACAATAGATCAGTCTCAGTTTCTTGATATGGGGCCCCTAAGCACAGATTCTTCCTTCAGTCTCTCAGCAGGAGAGGTGAAGAGAAGATCGAATTCCTTATTTGGTTGGCTCACTGAAGTATGGGCTGCCAGATGGCCTAGATTAGACCCACTTGAGTGTGTTAGTCCGGGTAGACTAGAGAAACACATTCATAAACACACAACTGTATATAAGAGAGAGGTTTATATACAAGAGGAATTGAACATTGAGAAAACATACCAACCCAGTCCAGTCCAAGGCCATAAGTCTGATATTAGCCCATAAGTCTGATACCAATCCATAAAGTCCTCTTCAGACTCAAGAAACACATGCAATGAAGCCAAATGCAGGATGATCACAAGCCAGTGGGTAGAAAGTCTTTGGGTCTAGTGGCG
>NW_022106471.1:5049830-5096927 GCF_000313985.2 Echinops telfairi | reverse complement strand
TATATCTATCTATCTATCTATCTATCTATCTATCTATCTATCTATCTATCTATCTATCTATCTATCTAATCATAAGTGGTGTCCTGGTTTTGTTTTTCTGGAGAACCCTGTCTAACACAATCTGTGTTCTCTGTAGTTGGGCCCTCTCATGCAACCCAATCGCCTTCTGTCACCAGTTATCATTATAGAATCGTGAAAATCGCTATCACCCTCTATATGGTCCCTTAGATAGAAGTTGGACTATATGAAGAAGAAACGTGACACCAAGATTGGAAGATGGCTGCCATAACCTATAGTATGCAAATGGCACAACCTTGCTTGCTGAAAGTGAAGAGGACAGAAGTACTTGCTGATGAAGATCAAGGATTTTAGCCTTCCATATGGATTACAAATTAATGTAAAGAAAACCAAAAATTTCACAACTCTACCGATAAGTACCATCATGATAAATGGAGAAAACTTCGAAGTCGTCAAGGCTTTCATCTTGCTTGGATTCACAGTCAATGCACATGGATGCAGCAGTCAAAAGATCAAGGGATGGATTGTACCGGGGACTGAGGTGCACCTGTCTCAAGTCATGGGAGTTTTTATTCACCTCACATGCATGTGAAAGGTGAGCATTGAATAAGGAAGACAAAAAATTTAATGCATCTGAATTTTGGTGCTGGCGAAGAATATCAAAAGTACCACAAATTGCCAAAAGAGCAAAGGAATCTGTCTTGGAAGAAATATAGCCAGAATGCTCTTTAGAAACAAGGATGGTGAGACTTCATCTCATGTACTTGGGATATGTTATTAGGAAAGACAAGTCCCTGGAAAAGAATATCTTGCTTGGTAGAGTGGAGAGGCAATGAAAAAAAAAGGAAGATACTGGACAAGATGGGTTGACACAGTGACGGATTGGGACCGTGGCTACAATGATCGGTCTGAACCTAAGAGCCACTGTGAGGATGACTCAGGGCCCTGCAGCATTTTGTTCAGTTGTGCACAGGGTTGCTATGAGCTGGAACCATCTCAAAGGCACCTAATGGCAACGACATTGTTCTTGAGTCTAACTATGGAGTCAGATTCAGGCCTTTATTAAATCTCACTAATTTGTCTTTTAGGGCCATTTTCCACCATGTGTCTCTAAGCAGTTTTCTTTCTGCCAGCAAAAATTTATCTATGCGTTATTCTTTTACACCTCCAGCCTTTTGACTGTGCTGTGCCCAAGGGCCGTGCCTAAGGGCTACCATGCTTTCTCATTTCTATATTATCCTGCATGATTCCGTTAAAAGGTAACCTCATTAAAAAAATACAATAGCATAAATTTAGTCACTCTACAGTGCAGTCTTCCGATTTAGAGCTTACGAGTTGTATGGTGATTATACGCATTGTAGTTGTTTGTCTACCACTAAGACTTGATTTTTGTGGCCAAGGAGGCAGTCTATTTCAACTTAATATCTCTTATGCCTTATATATAGTTATTTAAATTGATGTGTATGTGTAAAATAGCATTTCACAATTCTGAAAATGACTTAAAGCAAATGTTAATTGAATGCCAGTAATGCTGTTAACTAGTTTAGTTAACTTTTGTCTGCCTGCGTTAAAGGAGCCCTGGTTAAGTCTTTGAGTGCTAACTGAAAGGTTGGTAGTTCAAACCAATCTGGCAGTTCTTTGTCAGAAAGACCCAGTGATCTTGTTGCATAAAGACAACAGCTAAGATAACCATTGGGAATAGTTCTCCTCTGTCACACGAGATCAATATGAGCCAGAACCTCTTCAACAACTTTCAACAACAGCCCAAGGTAATATAGGCAATGTACATGGTTGAAAAACCAACCAATCAAGTCGTTGCTGTTAGTTCTAACTCATGGAGATCCTATGTATGTCAGAGCAGAACTCATAGGGTCTCCAATGGCTACTTTTCCAGAAGTAACTCACTAGGGCTTTCTCCTGAGGTACCTCTGGGTAGAATTGAAACTACAGCCTTTGGTTGAGCAGATTAATCATTTTCACCATCCAGGCACTTCACCAAGCTTGAATAATGCCCTCCTAAATTCCATGTCCATCTGTTGTGGTATTGTTTGGTTAGGTGCCATCAAGTTAGTTCCAACCCCTAGTGACCCCATGCACAACAGAATGAAACCCTGCCTGGTCCCGCACCATCCTCACGATTGTTCCTCTGCCTGAGCCACTGTGTCTATGTCATGGGTCTGTCAAATGCCACCAGGGTCACCAATAGTCATTGGAGCTTTCAGAATAAGAACAGCCAATGAAGAAAGACTCCTTCGGAGGAAGTTGCTGCTGAAAACTGTGTGCATAGCATGGAAACATTGTTGGATACTGAATGCCCAAGGAATGGAAATAGAACGTTGTCAGAGAACGTGATGGAGAATAGGTCCCTCAGGTGGGAGGGCACTTGAAATGTGACTGAGCAGGGGCTGACTTCTTGGAGTAGAGTCGACCATGCCTGTCTAGAACCTGTGAATGTGATCTTATTTGAAAAGAGGCTTTTTGCCAATGTCATTGGTAATGATTATCAGGTCACTCTAGATTCGAATGGGCCCTACTTCAAAGACCGTGGCGATTGTATTCTGTCAAGTTAATTTCTACTCATAGTAATGCTACATAACAGAGTAGAACTTCTTCATAAGGTTTCTCAGTCTATCATCTTTATGGGAGAAGATTCAGGGCTTTTCTCCCATGAGGCAGCTTGATGGCCAGCCGCCGAGTGCCTAACCATTGTGCAACTAGGATTCCTCAATTCTAAAGACAGGTAACCTTCCAAGAAGAGAAAAAAGAGATATTGGACAATGCTATGTGATGATGGAGGTAGATATCAGAATCAGGCAACCATCCAAGGAATACCAAAGGCCCTTGGAAATTATTGGAGGTGAAATATAATCTCTCCTGGAATGTGTGGAGAGTGTATGGCCCTACCTGCACTTTATTATTGGACGTATGTCCCCCGAAACGGTGGGAAATTACATTTCTGTGTTTATAGCCAGCTGGCGTTTGGCACTTCGTTATGAAGCCCTAAGACACAAATGCAGGCAATGACCTTGAAAGAAAGGTAAATAAAAAACTCATGCACAATTGGAGAATTTGGAAATGGGGGAATAGTAATAACTGAACACTAGGATAAACATAAACAATGTTGCTTTGTTTTACCCCAGATGAGTGCTGAAAAGGTGAATTATTTGTTTCATAAATATTTGCCGCAATAGAAACGTACCTCAAGAACAATCTCAAGCACGGCTATGATATTCTTTTCTTTTTATTTCTGTTTCATACTTCTTTATTTAAAAAAGTTAATCATTTGGGGGGGGGCACTTACAGCTCTTAGAAGAATCCATCATTCAATAGTGTTGAGCACACTTGTATATATGTTGCCATCAACATCTCCAAAACAATTTCTTTCTACTTGAGGCCTTATTATCAGCTCCTCTTTCCCCCCCCTTTCTCCCCCACCCTCCCACCTTCGTGGATCTTTGATCAATTACACATTGTTATTATTATCTCATATCTTACACTGTCCACTGTCTCCCTTCACCCACATTTCTGTTATTTTTTCCCTTCGGGGAGTCGAGGGTGGCTATATATCTAACCTTGTGATGGGTTCCCCCTCTCTCCCTCTTCCCCCACCCCCGCCATCCCCCTACATTCATGATATCGCTACTCCCACTACTGTTCCTAAGGGTTTTATCTGTCCTGAATTCCATGTGCCGAGAGCTCTTATCTATACCAATGTGTATATTCCGGTCTAGCCGGATTTGTAAGGTAGAACTGAGCATTCAGGAACTAGAGGAATGGTGTGTGTTTCATTGGTGCTATACTGCATCCTGGTTGAATCTTCCCTTCCCTGTAAACCTTCTGTGGGGGATTGCCCAATCATCTGCAGATGAGTTTGGGGTCTCCACTCTAACCCCCACTTTCATATTGATATGATTGTTTGTTTTGGATCTTTTGATACCTGATACCTGATCCCACCAACACCTCCTGATCACACAGGCTGGTGTGATTCTTTCAAGTTGACTTATTTGCTTCCCTGCTAGCTGGATGCTTGTTTACCTTTAAGCCTTTAAGACCCCAGATGCTATTTTGATAGCCGGCTATATTTTGATAGCCGGGCACTATCTGCTTTCTTCACCATATTTGCTTATGGCTTCTGCACCCATTTTTTCTTCAGTGACCTTATGGGGAAGGTGAGTATCAAAGAGTGGCAGGTTATTAGAACAAAGTGTTCTTGTGTTAAGGGAGGCCTTGAGTGGAGGCCCAAAGTCTGACTACTATCTTAATACTTAACATATAAATATAGGTTCCTTGGCTTCTAACCCTTTCATTAAAAATTTAATATATTTACATATATACATACCGATAGCTATACCTCTATAAATAACTTTTGCCTCCTCCTTCTTTCCTCTATTTCCTTACCCCTTCCTCCCATCCCACTGTCCTGCTCACCCTCCATTCGGCTCTCAGTAATTCCTCTCGGATACATTGCACTTTATCAAACCCCACCAGGCATTATACGCCCTCCTCACCATTAATTTTAGATCTCTTGTTGTTCCCTTATCCCTGAGTTTGTTCACTCCTCACTCCCCCTTCCCACCTACTCCTCTCCCAGGCCATGGTATTCTAACCATCTCAAAGACAGGTTGTTTTTTCTTAGTACATATATGAGCAGTCAAAAAGTATCACTACTGGGGCTCCAGTTTATACATGCACAGCTCTGTGCCAAATCCGTTCTGTGTAAACATGCCTGAAATTAGTGGGTGAGTGCCCCAGGTCTCTCAGTAGTACAATTGTCTTTGTCTCATTAGGGAACCTTCCAAAAAAACATGGTCCAATCCAAACAGTGGCATCTGCTGGGTCAGTTAAACCCCAGGCACAAAGATTAGAAGGTTATGGTGATAATTTATAGGGTGCACCTTGATAGGTTTGCTCAAAAGACACCAGGACTTATTAGGAAGAAGTTTTCAGAAAATTGGAAGCTGTGTTGGTGAGAGAAAATGACAGGAAAGTTGTGCTGAAGAAAAAAGAGTGTTTTCTTCCCATTATGGAATGTAAGGCACTTGCTCATTCTTCTAGGATAGCAAGGGATGTGTTAGGGGAGTTTTACTGGAGAACCTTAGCTCATCGAACGTACACTCCTCTTCTTGTCCCTGTAGACCTCTTTTAGTTTCCCAAACTGTGAAAACACTAAACTGTGAGTCTTTCAAGGATGTCAAAACTACTGTTTCAATGTGTTGCGAATAGAAGTGTATAGGATTCTCAATGGGAGGGTTAGATAGATGGGAGCATCATCTTCAGATGTGTACTCATGTAGATGGAGGATATGGCAAGAAATACTACCTGCACATTTTGATGCTATCTATGATTTGTAGCAATACTTCGTTGCTTACCCTTATACACCCCATGTAACTGTGAGATGAAGACATAGAATCAAAATTCATTAGTGCTTCATTGGGGAGCTCCACATTTGAAGTGGAATTTTACGTTTTATGAAAGGTGCCAGTTCTTTTCTTCACCCGCTCTTTAAGTGTGCTGTTTCGTGGGGTGGGGAGTGGCGGGGGAGACTGTTAGTGGTTAAGAATTGTTGAAAACTCTTTTATGGAGCTTCTTGCCATCTGCAAAATGGGGTGTGTGGTTCTATCTACCTATGTTGAAGTGAAATTTCACAATAGCGCTCTCTTATCCACCAAAGATTGGGTGGGTCCATACAAATAAGGTGTGTGAAACAGACGTTGAGGGGGATTGCTCAATTTTAGTTTAGCACTCCCCTGGCTATAGAGGTGAACCATCTGAGAAGCAGGAACAGGGAGGAATCCCAAGACCATCAAGGAAGAAGAGCCACCATGGAGCATATCTGAGATCTCTCTGTCTGAAGTGGTGGAGGCCGAAACCACAGGCACCATGGGCTGTGGTGCGAAGACCAAGGGGTAGAAGAAAGAAGCTAGACCCAAAACCAGAGGCTGAAGCAAGGAGACCATGAGACAGGATGGAGGAAATGGTGCCGGGACCATGAGCAGAAGGCAAGGGACTACACATTGATGAGAAGCTGAGGACCAGAGAGAGGCTTTGCTGCTGGATGAAGAAAGTGCTCCTGTGGACTGATGACTGTATCCTTGCAATTGACGGAGCCCGACTTTGTGGTAACCTGTTCACATCCCCAGTCAGCCCCCGTGATGGCGAGTTGTGTCTCTGAATTCTTGTGGCCATTGCAATGAATTCCCAAACGCAGTGGAAAACAGTCTTGTGGGAGGAACGGGAGGTGTCCGAATTGAGTAGAGAGGGATGGATCTGTGGACCCATGTCTGACCTCTGCCTGCTGGTGGTAGGTAGGCCTTGGGCGGCTGAGGAGTTGGGTTATCCTGCTCCCTTGTGGAGAAGAGGAGGTGAGATGCGGCCTCCATGCCGTTTTATCTCACCACCTTAGAGAATGGATGTGGGACTCGAATGATTTACTTGTTTACAATATTTATGAGTGCCTGGCATACAGTAGGTGTTCAGGAAATGTGTCCTGTTACTCAGCTGGTGTTTATAGGAGAGACACCTGGAATTTTGGCAAAATGGGGATAAGCATTTAATCACTGGAGAACAGTGGGGAGGGTTGGGGCAGCCTTGGGAGTTGATGAGAATAGGCCTAGTCATCTCTAACGCTATGAGTTTAGACAGTTCACAAATGATTTCATTCAGAAAGATCAGCCCAGAGCTAGTTTCTAGGAGGTGAAGGTTAAAGATGTTCCCAATGCACTGTTTTTCTAAACTGCTGTACGGCCATCATTTCTAGTATCACTTACTCCTTTTCCCCTCTGGATGCTCCCTCTTGTCTTTTAGTTCCGTAACCCGTGGCAACGACTCACAGCATTCATGAAGCACCAAAGACATGGCTCATGTGGTTGTGGAGGTTAGCAAGTGCTTTGGGTCAGGCGTCTGTCTGGAGGATTGTCTGCACTCACATGGTTGCATGTGGTTGCGTGTGTGCGTGTGTGCGTGTGTGCGTGTGTGCGTGTGTGCGTGTGTGTGTGTGTGTGTGTGTGTGTGTGACTCAAATAAGCAGATCAGATGGCAGGCTGTTAGCTCAAGTTTCAAAAATTGGAGAACAGAGTCTAGCAAACCAGGTGCTTGAAAGAGAACTTTGCCAGCACATTCGTACACTCAGTTATTAGGTAGGGACCATACCTCCAAAGACACGGAGGGTGGTGACTTCTGTCACACCTTTACTGAGGAGATGACTGAAGGTACTGTCTGAACACACTCTAATCCTGCCTCGCTAACATAAAACACAAGCAAAACAAGCTAAACCCCACGCCACCCAGTCAATTCTGACTCTTAGAAACACTATATACAGCATAGAACTGCTCCATATGGTTTCAGAGGCTCTACGTCTGTACCAGAGCAGACAGCCTCCTCTCGAACCACTCTCTTGTGATAAACAACCCAATGCTTATTTTGCCCTTGTCTAGTGCTCCTTGTACAGTGACCACGTCACTCTGGGCCTGTCACCACGGCCATCACGAGAGGGAGAATCATGGATAGATGGGCCGCACTATATATCACACTGCACTGCAGAGTTTTCATTTGAATATTTATGCAGGTTAGCACTGTATTTGGCCATTTTATCAGGGAGATAGGTCCAGAAAGGAATCCTAATTCCCTGAGGTCCCAAACTTGTACTGTTGAGGTCCAAATCCCAGCATCCTGACATGCTAGCTGTGTGACCTTCCAAAAAAAACCCCAAACTCAGTATAGTTGTTGGTTTCTGAGATTGCAACCCTCTCCGGGAGGAGAAAGTCTCATCTTTCTCCCTCTGTGAGCAACCCTAGGCAAGTTTTCTTGTCTTTTTCTGCTGAGCTTTCTCATTGGTTCACTGAGACGTCATGCTGCTTACCGGAATGGGAAAATGATCATACTTAGCACATACTCATTGTGAGAATTGAACAGACAAAAATAAGTCCCTGTTGCACAACACACCATGGATTAACAGTGCCCTCATTACAACTACCCTGTTTCCCCGAAAATAAGACAGTGTCTTATATTAATTTTTGCTCCCAAAGATGCGCTAGGTCTTATTTTCAGGGGATATCTTATTTTTCATGAAGAAGAATACGGTACGCATTTATTGTTTTATTAAAAGAGACCTTGCACTTCCTGTCTGCTCCAGCTGCACTGTGGCCACCAGTGAGGTGCATGACGGCGCCCGCTGCTACGGTCCAGAGTTATGGTAGCTTTGGGGGGCCTTATTTTCGGGGGATGCCTTATATTTCAGCGAGAGGCGAAACTGTAAGTAGGCCTTATTTTCAGGGGATGTCTTACTTTCGGGGAAACAGGGTAGGTGTCGAATCATTCTTGAGAACCAAGTCAGAAAACTCATCCTTAAGATTTTGTTCTTCGAGGCCCACTTGCTCAATATCAAATGTCTTAGACTGCCTTGTCTAGAGGAGCAAAATCCGTGAAACGGATTTATTAAAATGTTAGAGAGATTCAGTTCAAGGAAATGGCTCACGGAATTATGGGCGCTGGCAAGGCCCACATCCATGGGCCAGGCAGTCAGTAGGCTGACAGCTTCATGGCTCATGGGATTGTGGGAGGCTGGAAAATCCAGCATCTACAGGGCAAGTGACAGGTATAGAGCCCCAGGTCTGGAGGTCAGGTAAGGAGGAAAGTGCAGCATCAAGGAAGAGCAGGCGCGGTGCCATCACCTCATTTATATACTGGAGGAAGGTCACCATCCGACGGAACTCTCCTGTGACTGGCTGCTCACATCAGCGCCGAGAACAGGGGGGTTTGCACAGTGTCAGAATCACAGTCTAGTGAAATTGACACCCAACACCGACCCATCACCCTTCGATGTATTGGCCACTGCTTCATGTTGACAGTGTTGTTGAACACTTTTTACTAGATGATAAACCCTCTCATGTATGATAGTGTAAAATACACCTAATTACAAAAAACAATACAAACCGAACTTGTGGCAGTCTAGTCCCTTCTGCGTCATGGCAGCCCTAGTGGATAGGGCAGAACATCCCCCAGGGAGTCTCAGGCTGTCAATCATGACCGAGCCAACTGCCCCATCGTTCCCTGGGCAGAACAGCGGGTGGATTCAGTCCCCTGGCTTTGGATGGTGCTTAACCACTGACCCACCAGGACTCCTTGTCAGACCGAGGGAATAAAAACGTTTTCTTAGACGAAGAAACGTAAGATGAAAATGTAGATACTCAGCCTCCCTAGTTTCTCAGATAGACTCTTGGCACATGCGTCTCTGAGCACACACCATCTCTCCTCTCAGGAGGGAATGACTATGCGTCCTTTGTATCATTGTATACTGATTTCACTTGGCATTGGTTGGTCTTATAAATAGACCTTTTTGCAACACACTTTTTTGCTTTTGCCTTTTATGAGTTTTATGTGAATGCAACCTGTAGTATATTCTAGGCCTTGCGTTTTGCTCTCCTCAGAGGCAACTGGATTGGACTGTGCAGCTTTAGATGGTTCTGTTTCATGACCAGTGGACATTTTGTTGCAGCAGTACCCTACCAGTTGTGTTTCCAAGCTTTTTCTTTTTAAGTGTTTGTTTTTTTAAAATGTAAATTTCTTACTTAAAAAAAAAAAAGATTACTTTATCGGGGGCCCTTACAGTTCTTTTAACAATCCATATATCAATTGTATCAAGCATATTTGCACATATGTTGCCATCATCATTTTCTAAACATTTATTTTCTATTCGAGCCCTTGGTATCAGCTCCTCTTCCCCCCCCCCCTCCCCCATCCTGGTGAACCCTTGATAAAATATAAATTATTATTATTTTCACATCTTACACTGACCACTGTCTCCCTTCACCCACATTTCTGTTGTTTGTCCTCTCCTTTGATTATTTTTTTTACAAACATCATTTTATTGGGGGCTCGTACAATTCTCATCACAATCCATCCATCCATCATTGTGTCAAGCACATCTGTACATTTGTTGCCCTCACCATTCTCAAAACATTTGCTTTCTCCTTGAGTCTTTGATATCAGCGCCTCATTTTTACCCCTCCCTTCCTGCTCCCCAATCCCTCATGAACCCTTGATAATTTATTATTATTTTGTCATATCTTACACTCTGAGCTGTTAGTCACTTGGTCTCCTTTTGCTGTATGTTTGTGTGATTCCGAACACTGCTGTAGAGGACCTTCTTGTTCAAGTGCCAGTATACAAATGGAAGACAAAAAGACTTCCTTTAGGAAATGAGACCTTGCCACTGGGAAGAGATGGAGGAAATTATGCTAAGCATAGTTAGCCAATCACAAAAGGACAAGTACAACACAAGTCCACTGAGGTAAGCACACTTAGCACAGTAGGTATAGAAGAAAAGCTATTTATCTCACGCTGTATGGATTGAGGTACAGGCAACTGGGCTTGGGGACAGGCCAAATCCAAGGAGGTAGATGTCATTCCAACACAAAAAAGGGAAAAGGGTAGGTGGTGGGGTAGGTGCGGGGGTGAACCATGGTACTGGGGGAGCAGGGCACTAACCCACCCGGGGGGAGGGTATTGCTTAAGTTTCCACACAATTGGGAGTGTGCATGCAGACCCCACCATCATGCACCAAACCTTGAGGGCCACGGAACCACGCAGAGCAGCTCATGAACAGAAGGGCAGCCCCACTTAGAGCCACACTGCCCCTCTCCTTGGAAGTATGTGCTGCAGAGGACAACACTAAACCTACAGGTTGGGGAGAGGGGCCTGCCTGCCATGCACACATGGAAGGAAACCAAGAAGGAAAAAGAGAGAGTGAGGGATTAGACCCCATACTGGCACACCAAGCCCGGAAGATGACGTCCCTGCATGGAGCTGCTAAAGCAGAGAGAGGACTGTAGTGCCGACAACAGCTTAAGACCTGAAGCCCCCTCACTGGAGCACACTGACAGAGGACAACACTGGGGACACGTGGTGGGGAGGAAGCCCGTACCCACCCCCAGTGAGGCGAATCAAGAAGGGAACAGAACAGATGCGCAATGGGAGCCAAGCCAAACCACAAAGCCCCAGAGAAGCCCCCAAATAGACTTCAGGCTAGGAGGGGCAGTTCCTGAATCCACCCCCCCACCCACCAGGATCGTGGGGAGATAATCATAAAGGTCAGCAGACAGACCTGAAATTATGTATGCTTTTTTGCTTTCTTTTACTTTTCATTCAATCTTTTGTTTTGTCCCCATTATTGTTGTTTTGCCTACCTATATAAGACAGGTATGGGAAGCAAGCCCGAGGAAAAGGCGACAGGGCTGTGGGTGGCAGAGGGGAGACGGGGGAGACTGGGGAAAGGAGCAGTGGGGAAACAATGCCATGGACAGGGGGACAACTAGGGAATTAACAGCAACAAAGAAGAGGACGTAGAGGGGGTGTTGGAGCAACAGCAGTCTAGCTGAGAGGAATTACTAAGGGGCAGAAGAAGGGTGAGCATGATGGCGGGGCAGGAGGAAGGTAAAAGGAAACAGGAACGATCTAGGAAGCAAAGCTATGGATAGAGGTATAAACATAGGTGTGCACTCATGTAACTATATTAATTCGTAAACATAGAGATATTGGTCTATGTCCATATACTGATATGGCAATACATTGAAGAAGTGGATGGATTTTGGGCCTCTGCTCAAGCCCTCCCTTAAAACAAGAACACCTTGTTCTAACGTTCCAGCATTCTGTGATACTCATCCTCCTGACACAAGCACTGAAGACAAAATGGGTGCATAAGCAAATGTGGTGAAGCAAGCAGATGGTGCACAGCTATCAAAAGATAATAGTGTTTGGGGTCTTAAAGGCTTGAAGTTAAATAAGCGGCCATCTAGCAGAGAAGCAACAATCCCTCATGGAAGAAGCACACCAGCCTGTGTGATCATGATGTGTCGACGGGATCAGGTAACAGGGATCAGAAGACCACAAACAAACAAACCAAACATATTGTTGAGAATGAGGGGTGATCAAGGCAGAGACCCCAAACCCATCTGTAGACAATAGGACATCCCCTCACAGAAGGGCCACAAGGAAGGGATGAGTTCCCCAGGGCACAGCAGTACAGCACCGATGAAACACACAGCATTCCTCTGGTTCTTTGAGGCTACCTCACTCCCCTCTGTCATGCCCTCAGTCCTACCTTTAAGTTCCAGCTAGACCGGAACATGTACACTGGCATCACTCACAACACATGGCATCCAGGTCAGATAAACCCCTCAGGAACTGAAATGGGAGTATCAGTACCAGGATGGTAGGGGGAGGTGGGGGAGAGAAGGTAGGAAGGGGGAACGATTGCAGTGATCGATGCATACCCTCTCACCCCCTGAGCGGGATGAACAACAGAAACGTGGGTGAAGGGAGAAAGTGGTCAGTGTAAGATATGAAAATAATAATTTATAATTTATCAAGGGGTCACGAGGTGGTAGGTGGTAGAGGGAGGGGAAAAAGAGGAGCTGATACCCAGGGCTCAAACAGAAAGTAAATGTTTAGAAAACGATGATGGCAATATATGTAGCAATGTGCTTGATACCATTGATGTATGGATTGTTATAAGAGCTGGAAAACACATATTTCCTATGGTCTTGGGAAGCGAGACCCTGCTTCTCTATCTCAGCCTTTGCACTGACATTGGCTTTTTACGCATACTGTCACCAAATGTAGCGATGTCGTTTACAGTTGTTCTATGAAGACCGTTCCCCATGCGACACCATGCTGCAAGACAACATTCCATTTCTTTGTCATTAGAAATAAATAGCTCACAATATAGAATTACATATTGTTTTTGTGATGAATCACTATGCTTTAATCATGTTCACTTTGTAACAATGAAAATACATCCTGCCTATCAGATATTTACATGACGATTCATAACAGTAGCAAAATGACAGTGATGAAGTAGCAATGAAAATAGTTTCAGGGTTGGGGGTCACCACAGCCTGAGGACCTGTATGAAAAGGTCGCGGCATTAGGAAGGTTGAGAGGCACTGTTCTAGGTCATCAGTTCCTTAAACACAGTGGCTCTGTCTGTCTGATTGACCATACGTTTCTCATATTGTTGTTGCTAGTTGATCCAGTCATGATCTAACTGGGGCATCCCATCTACAGCAGGATTTAACAATGCTCCTTCTTGTGGCATCTTTGCAACCATTGGACACTCAATTTTATTTTGTGGCCATTGTGTATTTTAAGTGCCTGCCAAGGGGGTGGGAATAGGGCTCATCATCCAGCACTACATCTGATAATATTCTGTTGTGATCCATAGAGTTTTACTGGCTACTATCTGGAAACAGATCGCCAAGCCGTTCTTCCTCGACTTTGTTGGTCTCAAAGATTTGCCGAAGCTAGTGTATCATGGGTGACCAGGTTAGCATTTCAACTACTAGGGACATGGTTTCCAACTTCATTGCAACATGCACACTACTACACAATGATAAAATAACAGATGGATGGAAGCCTGGAAGAATATCAAACAAAAAAATAAACTCAGTGCTGTCAAATGGATTCTGACTTCTAGCCACCCTGCAGGACAGATTAAAACTCTCTCTGTAGGTCTCCAAGGCTGTAAATCCTTCCCGCCACCCCCCCCACCCCCACCCCCACCACCAACCAAGGCTGCCAATCTTTACCGGGGTAGAAAGCCTCATCTTTCTCTCATGGAGCAGGACGGGTGGTTTTGAACTGTTGCCCTTGTTCACAACCTAACACGTGACTCACACGGCCGTCTTCATAAACACTTGCTGAAGGACTGGTCAGGAGGCGATACAAAGAAAAGTGAACATCTGCAAATGGAAAACCAAGTTAAAGCAAAGCTCTAGACCAGTTGAGGTGATGGGCAGTTTGAAGGGCTGATTTCGTATTATGCCTGGTGCCAGGTGCCCCTGGGTGGGGCTAGGGTGGGTATCCGGGGCCTGTGCAAAGTAGAAATTCAGGGCGACTTGTGAGGAGGCTATTTAATTAGTGCCAAGAAAAGTAGATAGATGTTGCTGGTCTGTTCTTCAATGGGGAAAACAAAAAGAGAGGGGGCAGTATCGTGGTTGCCAGGTCTATTTGAACTATCTGATACGGAATCATATTTGCTTCTCAAAACAAGAAACTTTTGTTTTATCATGTATAAAATGCTGATCCCAACTATTTCAGACAATGAGGGGAAAAAATCCTACTGGTTACAGCAAGCATTAGAAATTTATAGTTTTGTGACTTTGAAAGATCTAATCATCCCAAGCATTATTTTATTAAGCACTCCATTTATAGGGAATCTTATAGCCAGAATTTATTGTTTGTTTAGATTTTCCCAATGCCCTCATCACTGAGGTCCCTGGTTGCATGTGTAGAAGATTAAGAGATACAATAAATTAAGAATAGACCGAGCGACACACAGTAAACCTAGGCCAAACTAAATAAATATGTCTATTTCTATGTCTTGGAGTTTAACAAGAACAGACACAAATTATTACATATAAAATAGGTGGAAATTTAATAAGAAAGAGACTTTGGTCTCAGCTTGTTCCGAGTTTGCCCAATTTAAGCAATGCTTTTTCTCTAAGCCAGTATTCATTTGATACATGGATATATATATAATCTACGACTTATACTTTTGAAAATAGAATGGGCTACACACACACACACACACACACACACACACACACACACACAAAGACCTGTCAAGAAATTAAAGGCATGGATATATAATCTAAGACTTATACTTTTGAAAATGGAATGGGCTACACACACATACACACACACACACACACACACACAAAGATCTGTCAAGAAATTAAAGGCATGGATATATAATCTAAGACTTATACTTTTGAAAATAGAATGGGCTATACACACACACACACACACACACACACACACACACACACACACACAGATGTTAAGAAATTAAAGGCAAAATCCCCCAAGTATGAACTAAGGACGAATCATGTGTTTCTAACTCAGAACAAATGATTTCAAATCATTGTTGAATCTGCTACCAATAAAGTTGCTAAGAGCAAAGCACAGCTCGTGCCCTTCCTCCCAGTATGGGTTGAAAGCCCGACTCTGTGGCCTCAATGTCTAGCTGTGTGAGGACGATGGTGGATGGATGAGGGGTCCAACTCTTCTTCGGGCCTAAGTCTCCTCATCTGTAAAATGGGGAAAGTCGCAGGGTCCTTTCACGAGGCTTCTGGGAGACTCCCGTGAGTTCCTATGTGTTAAGTTCTGAGATCAAAACGAAACGCTGTGTGTTGTTCGCAGTTATCACGACACATTGCAACAGAACCCCGGTTTATTGTTCCGCCCATGTTCATCATCGCTTTTGGTGAAAAGAACGCCCCCTTGTCCTCCTTTATAGCTTTCTTCTTCCGTGCTCAGTCCTGTCCTGAAGTCCTCCTTTTCTTATTTCTTTTGTACGACGCTGCGTCCCTTACTGTTCTGTTGGGAGGTCTGAGCTCCTTGGACTTAACCCTTTCAAAGGCAGAACGCTACGATGTCCTCAACTGCAATGGGCATAGGTTTTTCGGGGGATGGTTAAGCCGGGCTTGCTTCGTGTGTCTCATCTTGAACTGTCTGGGAGCGTAGAGTTGGACGACCCTTCTCAGTGGTTTGATGAGAGAGATGATCATGGAATAGATGTGGATCGCTATCTACTAACAGCACGTCAAAATTGTAAGAAGGCAGTGACACGAGTTTGTGTTTCTGTTTATAATTAGAGTGAGTGCCATGCCCTACCCCACATTTTAATGTTTGTGACTTTCTCTTGGGTCTATGAACTTATTGGTTTTCCTGGTGTTTAGCATACAGTTGTGGAATTGAATTACCAATGTAATAACAGCAAATTAGGAACCAAGTCTCAACTTGAAATGAGCATGTTTTCCTCTCATTGCTTTGCCCTGTATGTACCTTTCCAAGCCCTCCTTCTTTTGCAAGACCGCCGGGTTAGTCATTGCTTCGTGTGACTTGTTAGTGATCAGATTGTGTGCCCTGCAAAATAAGGGTCCACTTGCCAAGGCCTGATTTCTAGCCGAGGGCGGCTGTCCTCCGTTTTGTGATCGGATGCAAGTGGCCCTTGTTTGTAAATCCCCACCTGTGGCCCACAAGTGGGACGAGGTTAGTGTAAGGATGATTCGGTTAGGTTGGATGGGTTCACAAAGCAGAATTAAGGTGGGATGGAACCCCCTCAAGGGGGTCACAGCCTTGAAGGGTGTAAGGGGACTTGCCCTGCGGTGGGGGCTGCATTACCTTTTATTGAAGAGAGAGGCAAGAAGAAAGAAGGTAACGGAGATGGAGGGACTTTGGTCCCACCAAGAATGAAAATTCAGAAGCAGAGTGCCTCCTTTGGACCGGTGGTCCCTGCTCTGAGAATCGCTTGGACCCAAGGGAAAGACTGCTGCCAGGACACGTGGAGGTCTCTGGGATGCTCTGCCCACAGGCTGCAAGAAGTCAATGCCTTTCTACAAAGTAGACAGAGAAAGCAAAACTTCCCCTAGAGCCGGGGCTCTGAACTCAGGCTTTGAGCTTAGAAAATGAGCGAGGATACATTTATATTTGCTAAAACCATTATGTGCAATATTTCTCTTTTAGCAGCACTAGATAACTAAGACACTTGGTTACTTAATAATTAATTCAACTACGGAGCTCATGGGATTTTTCTTTCCCCAGAACTAAATAAGAAATTAAAACAGAAACGAGAAAAAGAACTTAATTTGTACACAACAGGCCTGTGAAATCAATGATCTCATTCTTCGAGGAAGCAAAATTGGAAGGAGAATCTGTTTGTTAAATTAATCCCAAAGAATACGAGAGTCATTGGAATATACATTGTAAAAAAGTGCAGCCTCTTTCGACGGTAATGAACACCAGCTTGATCACTTCTCTAGAAGAGGTTCTGGATCTCCATTTTCTTCTTCCAGTAAAAGAATTTACTGGCTGTTGCCTGGCAAAGGGGCCCGGGCTTGAGCTGAGTTTTGAGACCATGGAAGTAGTCGATGTGGACATTGCAGGCCAATCACATCCCCTTTCTCTCCAGCCCAGTTCGATCCTCCCCTCTGTCCTTTCTGAATGATCCTGACAGCACGACTCCACCTTGCGAGTGTAGATGCAGCCACAGACTCTGAGAGTGAGTTCTTTGGGACCTCTGGCATCATTCCTGGGTCCGAGCATCTTGCAAGGCCTGCCTAGACGGTCCCTCTAGGACACCTTTGCTCTTCGGTGCTGCAGAGTTGATGCCAAGTCATAGTGACCCTTGGGACATAGTGACCCTTGGGGCATAGTGACCCTTGGGACATAGTGACCCTTGGGGCATAGTGACCCTTGGGACATAGTGACCCTTGGGACATAGTGACCCTTGGGATGCAGCAGAACTGGCCCTACAGCTGCCTAGGCTGTAATCTCCACAGAAAAAGAGCCCCCGTGGTACAGTTGTCAGCTACTTAGCAGCTAACAGAAAAGGTGGGCGGTTCAAACCCATCAGCTGCTTCACAGGAGAAGGCCGAGGTGGTCTGCACCTGCAGAGATTACAGTCGAGGGAGCCCTAGGGGCCAGTGTTTCCTCTGCTCTGGTTGCCATGGGTCTGAGTCAACTCCTTGACAAAGGACAAACATATTTGACCCCAAAGTAGATTGATTGTCTGGTCTTGCCTGGGCTCGACCCACCAACCTTTTCATGAGCGGATGACCCCTTTACTGTGGCAAGCTGAGGCTGAGGGAATTACCAAGCTTGGTTTGAGCTATTTCCTGGTGGAGTCATTGGCACAGTACTGTGATGATCTCTTTGGAAGGGACAGTCAGCCGAGGAAGATTGGGAAGGCCACTCCAGATGGAGCAAATGCCCTCTCCGAGGAAGTTTGTAGCGGTGATGGTTCTTCAAGTGCATGGCTTGGGACCTTGTCAGAAATGCAGATTCTCAGGCTTCGCTCCAGATCTGCTGACTCCGAATCTCAGGAGAGAGAGAGAGAGAGAGAGGGGGGGGGGGAGAGAGAGAGAGAGAGAGAGAGAGAGAGAGAGAGAGAGAGAGAGAGAGAGAGAGAGAGAGAGAGAGAGTGGCATTTCATTTCATTAAGAGCCCTCCAGGGGTGTCTGATGCTTGCTCAAGTTTGAGAAGTATTGTCTCTAGTACATCAGGGTCTCATGATCCAGATATAAGGGAAAATCCAAGGGTATTGTCCTAGGGGTATGACTGAGGCAGGTTGATCCCAAACAAATACGTTGAAGCAAGTTCCTGCGGCAAGTGGATGGGTGCAGGCACGCCCTCTCAGTACTCCTTTTAGTTTTTGCCTCCTTAGGCTGTCTTCCAAAATGATAGCCCACCCAACAACAAAAAAACAAACGGTTCACTCCAAAAAGTTAGCCTCGGGAGATGTGCTAGGTTAGTGCCATTCGATGCAGGGAGGTGAACTCCGAAGGTTATGGATGCAGGACGGCCCCGGGACCTATGAAGAAGGAGTTGGAAGAAAAATGAAACCTGCTTTGATGAGAAAAGGGCTGGGAAGGTTCGCACTGAGGGTTATAGTCTTGCACCAGGGTGATGCATCTGCTGATTTTTCAGAGCTTTGGGGGAGCGGGAAACCTTCCCCCACCCACCCTATATCACCCATCTCCCCTCTTCCGCCTTCTTTTTACTTTTTTCCCCCCTAAAACTCAAAGAACATTTCAAAGGAACATGATGCCAGTCCTTTGACGATACCCAAAGTGCCATGCTGACAAGTGTAAAAGGCAAGACAGAGAACCCTCTGGGAACAGTTGGAGAGATGGAAATCCCGGAACCTGTGTGGAGGAGGAACCAAGAACCAGTAGCTTTCCCGGTTGGCTGTTTTGTGCTTCACAAAGGTTTCTGTGATGGTTGTAGTATGCTTTGACTTACATACCTGAACACTTGGGTTTCTGAAGACATGCTGAAGCGCCCTTGTTAGTGGTGTGGTTCCCCCATAAGGGACGTTTGGGTTGCACTGGGATACGGTTGATACGTGCATGTGTGAGAGCGAGTGTGGGAGTGCACACGTGTGAATGTCAGGGCTGGAGGGTGACCGAGAAGCCTCCTGCCGGGGTCTCTGGGATCCTGACGGCAGAGAACCTGGATGCAGGGGCTGAGGTGGCTTATCAGCCCATCCTCTTCCTTGGAGTCTCCAAAGGCTCACAGAGCAAGGGGACACCGTGTGGCTCCAGGGTCCCAGGAACAGGGTGGGCTGGCCGACTGGCCCTGCTGCTGGGACTGGGTTCTGAGGTGTGCTTGGCTCTCCCCGTTGGAAAGGACCGTGCAGGATTGGGAGATCTGAATCGGAGCCCCAGACACACTTCTTGCTGTAGAGTGCGATGTGCTATGCACCATGGATATGCAGCTAGACCTCCGAAGTCCCTCTGGGGAGGTGGGAAGTGACTGCACAGGCCTCCATCTCCTGAGCCCCCAGCCCGCCCCTTCCCCGCCTCTTGAGTACAGAGGGCTTCAGCACAAGCTGTCCTTCGAGGAAGAGCATTTCCTTCTACCAAAAAGCTTTAAAAATGACAAGGTGAGGGAGTTCTAGGCTTCCTTTCCAGCTCTGAATCTGGCCTCCTTGGACAGGCCAGCCTGGCTTTGCCTCTGAGTCCTACCCTTGTGTGGTGGTACTGATAGATTTCATGCTCCTATGTTGTTTTAAATCACTGGAGACCTCCTACGATTTTTTTTTTTCTGGTGGTAGGCTTAAAACACCCCCGCCCCTTGTTATTTCTCTTACACACACACACACACACACACACACACACTCTCTCTCTCTCTCTTTCTCCTTCTCTTCCTCTCTCTCTCCCCCTCCCTCCCTCTCTCTTATACATACATATATATTTAATGTTTTTCCCCCCCTTAATCTATTTTCCTTTACAAAGAACAAATGCCTCCAAGTACAATTTGAACTTGGATTACGAGACTCCCAAACATTACCAAAAGCTATAATTTGGAAATTCTTTTATCTATCCCAAGCTAATAGCAGTTTTGCATGTCTTTATATTGTTTTCATCTGTTTCCCCAGCCCCGCCTCCCTTCAGTTAGTGTCTTTGGAATGTGTGCAGGCTTGTTTAATTTTAGTGCTGAATTTGGGATGTGGAAAAGATTACTCTTAATGATATTACTTATTTATTGAAACCTAATCTGTTTAGACGGACCTTCTGTGTGACAGAAGCAGGGGCTTCTTTTGCGAGGCCGTTGTGGGGAGGTTGCTTAGGGGAGGATATTATTCCCCTTTGGGTTTCCAGAACAACTTCTCAAATAGCTCCTTCAATGAGAAACAATGAAGGAACCCTGTCGGGTAGCCAACTGGTTCAGCTTTATGTCCAAACAGTTCAATGAACTGGTTGGGCCTCTTCTAAAACAATCACCACAGGGGAATGACTGTGATACAGGCCCGAGGTGGGCGCTGGAAAAAGATTTCCCTCAGGGCCGAGGACTACGTATTGGGGTTATCTTGATGGGGATGTTTTGCTCTTGCTCTCCTCCTGGTCATGATCCTGTCTGGCAAACGGCATCAGGTCAAATCCCAGTCCAAGTTGTTTGAGAAAAAGATTTCATGCCAGTAACGAATAGACAATAAATCCTTGGTCATGTTATTACAAAGGAGAGAGAGAGAGAGACCCCCCCCCCCCCACACACACACAGAGAGAGAGAGAGAGAGAGAGAGAAAGAGAGAGAGTTCATCTCCTAGTCTTTCCCAGTCAGAAATATCCACCTTGATGTCTACCATATTTCCTCGTGCCTGTTGGTAAGTTAGAAGCTCCAGCTATGAGCCTGGTCACGGGCCCTGGACACCATGCCATAGGCTGGCCCCTTGAGCAAACCGAAACTGTGAGGCTGGTGTTCAAAGACTGAAAGGCCCAGGGTGGTGTCAGCAGGCTGTGCACCCAACCCGAAGGCCCTTCTCCGCACAGCCAGCATGACTGCCCATCATGGACCCATGAACTCCGCCCAGAAAACCGTTTGTGTTCTATGTTCTTTGGCTCCAACGCCAATTTGTTTGTGAGGTCTGTATTCCAGCAACACGCATGCTCCTCAAAGCAGAACAAGGAAAGGCAAGCTGCTGCCTTCTTCCCTCAGGCTGCCTGCTCTCCCCACGTAACTGGTCTGCAGACTCCCAACTGCCTCCCCAGCTATGGGGTTTGCGCTGGCCTCGGGTCTGACAAGATCCTTTCTAATTTATTCTAAATGTTCCACGGCTTTTTCAAATAATTGTTATCAGTGCCTGCCAAATGCCTCAGCTCTCCCCTCTCCTCGTCTTTACTGTAAACACTGCCCTTATTATGCCGATACAATATTACGTCTAGATGAAGGGAGCTTCCACACGTGTGGGGGGAAATTCTATTATCTTTCAACTCCATTTTTCACAGATGTTTTGAAGCCACCTTGCACAGGGTTATGAAATCTCCACAGCGACCTGCTTTTCTTTATTCTGTTGCTCCCAACCAATTCTAAGTCCCCTTCTCTTGGTGTTCATTCGATTGGTCAATAAGGTGATCTTTCTTAAGGAAGCCCTCACCACCTATTCCTAGTGCTTTTTAGACAAGGCTAGCGGGATCCTCCAGTTGTACTCCCAGTATCTGACCATTCTCAAAGTTGGTTATTGGTACCTTCCTAACAGATTGGGGCATTTGGAAATGGCTGTCTCCAGACCAAAGCCTGACATTCTCCCAAAACTAGAGGAACCTACAGACTATGCTAGCTCTTGGCAGTCACCAAGTGGCAATGGAGTTCCCAGACATTAGCAGATGCCTAGTGCCATTAACATAATCTAAAAATCAGGTCAAAGACTTCTAAATTACCCTCTGCCAAGGAAAAATTGTGGGGTGGGGAGAGTGAAAGAAAAATGCCAACTCGGGGTGGACCACTGCTCTGTGTCCTGTACAGTCTCACCACCTGGCTGGGGGCACCGTTGGAATCACACTTGCTGTCAGAGGTCACACCTCACCACTGTCCCTTCATTTCTTCCGATGACAGGTGGAACACAGTAGTGGCTGCTGCCTGAAGCAGGATCACCAGAGGATAAGGGGTTCACTTCTCCAATGCTTTCTTTCTCTTTTTTCAGAAAGCATTCCAACACAATTCTAATGACAATACACAGACGACTATGATGTAACCTTGGTCAACATGCAGAATAGGACTCTTAGTGTCCATGGATGTAGGTTGTCGTTGTTAGCAGTCACCCAGTCTGCAATGAAGGGCATGGGACTGTCTCTGGGCTCCTGGAGTTCCCTATTGGTTTCCATGGCGCCTCCTACTATGCTTATTCTGACACCGACCATTCTTCCTTCAATACTTCATTTCTGTGGCCACACAGAACTCACAGACTATACTCATGGTTCAGAGGATTTATTAGGAAAGTTAATAGGTTACCACAAGTCAGGATCAGCAAACAATAAGGATACAATCATTGATCTCTTTAGCCAGTGGCCAAGTCTCTCTTTGGTTCTCAGCCTCTCAGCCACATGGTCCCTTGGCTGTTGCCTCCATAAGCCAGGAAGGCAGACCGCCTGCGACTCTATCTCACAGCTCCATAGACTTGGTCCAGATGAGGAGCAGATACCCCATAGTCTCAGTGCTGCTCCTCTGAGTCTCTGAGCCAGTCTCCTGTGCATTTGGTCTTGGTAGCCTCTGCCACGTTAGACAGAGATCTTGGATTCACTCTTCCAATGCTGCCAGGCATTTTCCCCATGCTCCAGACAGCTCTTAAATACACAGGGATGACTTTGATGGCGGTGGAGTTGTCTTTCAGCAACCGAGCTTGTTAACTGTGTGTAGTGCAAGAAAGTCTAGTTCCTATCAGTATCATTCCACTAACACAGAAGAATAACACCACTGTCAGAACAGAAGTCACCTAACAATTATTAGGAATGAGACACCAATCCACCTCCATGTTCCATGGCCTCAACTTCAATGCTTGCTTCTTTCATTAGGCACAAGGGTACAACCAGAACCATTCAACAAAGAAAAAAAGCCTACTCAACAAGAAAAACAACAAAACAAAACCAAGTTTCTGACATAGCGCTTGACATCAAGGAGACCCTATGTGTGCAAAACTGAGCTGTTCCTTGGGGTTTTCAAAGGTGTGATCTTTTGGGAGCAGGTTACCAGGCCTGTCACCTGAGGCGCCTCTGGTTGGTTTGACTGTCAATCTGTTGGCAAGTAATTTAGTTCTTAATTACCTCCCTGAGTTTAGTTCTTAATCACCTCCCTGAGTTCCAGTTGGACATTCTTGTAAGTCAATTACAACAAAAGAGAGGAGAGTGAATCAGTTTACCAAGAGCTCACCCGCAGAAGCATCGAGGTCACTTAGACCATTGATTCGAAATCCAAGACCAAATTTCTCACACCCGGAGGAAGTGTTGTTGCAGTCTCTGCCACCCGCTCGTTGCTACTTTTCAAAGTGCTTACTTCCTGGAGAAAGGGCTGTGTAGAAAAGACAGGATTTGGAGAGCTGAAGTTCTAGTTTTACCTACTTTGGTAAATCCATAGTTGTGAAATGGTAAATGCTCTGCTGATTCCCCTGAGCCTCAACTTCTCTAGTTGCAAATGGGAGTCATAAATAGCACCTTCCCCATCGAGGGACTGTGAGGGGAGAGGTAACAGGTCAGCGTTATTTTTAGGCATTTCTTTCGTGGGTGTTTGTTATTTTTTCTGTGTGTTGCCTTTAATTCCAATTTTTACTCTGGTAGATTTTCCCACTTCATGTTAATAACACACAGCTTATTTGCAGTCTAATTATTGACTCATAAACCATATGTTTACTCTCTTCTCACATTAATTGTTGGCATGAAGTCGGATTTTGACCTTCTTTTTTAGCCAAGGAATTTAGAGACAGAAACTCAATTCCGAAGGCACACATTAAGCATTTCTTGTAATAAAAAGGGAAATTATAAGGAGGAGAAATAAGTATAGTTCAAGTCCTGAAGTACGCTTATTGTCACATCTGTTTGCCTTTGGAACATCTGGGAAAGCAACTACATACTAATTCCTTAAAAATGATTTATTTAAACATTTGTGGAAGATTCAGGTGTGTGATTTTAATTGAACAATTAATTAATTATTGGTGAAGTCCTTCCATTTCTTCCTAGTAATCAACATAATAAAATAGTGTTGTATAAATTATAGCAGAATAGCAAATTAAGGGTAACTGCAATTTTCATTTTTATTCTGAAAGTATGTTAATTTATTTTTTATGTTAACTAGGCTTCCCTCCCCCATTTCTCCTTCCTTCTTTTTATTGTCTCTCTTTCTTTGGAAGTTTATGCAAACATAACGCAACAATAAGAACAATTCTATATGGAAGGACTTAATCTAAAATATTTAAACTGAGCTGATACCAAGAGCTCAAGCAAAAAGCACATGTTTTGAGAATGATGATGGGAACAAATGTGCAAATGTGCTTGACACAATGACTGTATGTATGGATTGGATTAAGAGTTGTACAAGCCCTCAATAAAATGATTTAAAAAATCCCCCCCAAAAGTATTTTAAACTATAAAAAGATTAAATCAAAAGAATGGACATCAAAGGCCCATCTGAGCTCTGTCTATGAATTAATTAGGTAAACTGAGAAGGGTTTGTTGATATATATGTGTATGTGTACATACCCATATGTGTGTATATATATATACACATATATATATATGATGGTGCTCTCGGTTAAGCGTTGGACTGTTGATGGCAAGATCCATGGTTCAAACCAGGTTCAGAAACCTTGTATATAAAGTTACTATGAGTTGGAATTGAATCAATGACAGTTGGATTTTTTTTTTTGATTTTGGTGTATACAGATTTACTCATTTATAGACGATATGGCACATTCATGACCACAGATGGGCACTTTCCTCTGGCATTTTGTTAATGGATGTTGTGAATGAGATTCTCTTAGTGATTAATTTATGGTTTTTAGATTAGTGTTCTTTTCTTTATTTTTTTTTAACCAGACTTGAATGAAATGATCAACTTTCAGTTAACATGTGAGTTTGACAATTTCATAAGCTTACCAGTGGTCAGTGCAGCCACCTACATAACATCTGAAAATTAGACGCACAGCTGCCTACATCCCTGCAATAACCGTCATGAGTCCTCCTGCAGCTGAAGACCCTGAGTGCACTCTCACGAAAGAGTGTGTCATGAAAACAGTGTTAGCCACAAGTGATTTCACTTCAATGAGCATCTAGTTGCACATGAGTAAGACACCAAAGATTTAGTATGTGTGGGACCACACCCAGCTAAGGCAACAGGCAGCGGGGCATAGCTAGTTCCTTTACCATACAGCTAGAGAGGGGCCGTCTAGGGAGCCTGCATCTCTCTGTTAGAGGACGGTTTTAAGAGTACAGAGTTTACTAAGCTTGTTCTTTATAGGGTGATTTACCTCTTGGGGCAAGTCCATTCTGAATCATGGTGAACCCATATGGGCAGAGCAGAATGGCCCCAGGGAGTTTTCAAGGTTGAGGTCTTTGGAAGCAGATCAGAATAGAACTGCCCTGGTGAGTTTCTGAGCCTGTAACTCTTTACAGGAATATACAGCCAAGTTTTTCTCCCTGAGGGAGCAGCTTGTGGGTTCGAACAGCTGACCTTGTGGTTGGCGGCCCAATGGGAGCCCACCAGGGCTCCTTCTCAATGCATAGTCTGTTTTGTTGCACTACTATGGGGATGACGTAATGAATTACTTTTCCATACCTTTTCTAGCCATGGCCTTGTAACTCCCAGTAAGTGGCTGGCTGGGATTATTCAAATATATTTTTTGGAACTCTTGCAGGGATTGGACAGTCTGCTTATTCAAATAAAGTGCATGGAACCCTTGCAGGAAATTGGTTAGTTTCGTCACCTTGCTAGGATGAAAAAGAACCAATCCTAGATGTAGAGGGGAGACCACACTGTCAGCTAGAGGGGCAGTCATCAGTGGAGCGTGGTCTTTGGACCAGGGTCCCTGTGCTGAGAACCTCCCAAGGCTCAAGAGGCAGAGAGCTGTAACATCACCTGTGACAACAGCATGGGACCATTACAGGGCTCCGGAGTGGCACGGCAGGGACAGGGCCCAGTGGCAGAAGCTGAGAAGAAGCTGTCCTGATGGAAGAACTGTATCCTGAGTTATTTCTGTCACTTACCTCCCCCCACCCCCAAAGTAAGCCCTGTAATTTTATGTGTAGTCTATGAGTTCCGTGTGGACTTAGTAAATTACTGAACTGAGCAGAGAAATACAGAGTGCCATGGGAGGGATGCTTTGTAGGGTCAAAATGTCTTAAAAGTTAGAGTGCAGGTATGTCTGTGATGCACCTCATAGGGTTCATTTTGGGGCTGTTGCTGATCTTGCTTCTTTCCCTTCCCCCTAAAGTTAGGGGTGATCTGATGCCATTGTTTTTACAAAGGGGATAATGTGTGTAATGTACTGAACAGTACCCAGCCTATAATGTAATAAACATCAAACCCGTGCATCTACATAACTGTTTACCCTTCTATCTATGTAATTTTATGATCCTTAATATAACTTCTATTTAATTCTGTGCCTTAATATGTACATGACAGAAAACTTGCTTCAAATGTAACCATTAAGACTTAAACCATACCCTGCTCCATACTCATCCTCAGGAAGGGAACACCGAAGATATGGGCACTAGAGCAAAATGTGAAGAAAGTAGGTGGTGCCTGGCTACAGATAAAAGAACATCTGGGGTCTTAAAGGATAGTTTCCAAATAAGCAGCCATCTAAGTGAGATGTCAACTAAATATGCATGAAGAAGCGCACCAACATCAGCGACTCAAGGATTATAAATCATATAATCTGGAGTCAAGGGAGGGACTAGTATCAGAGCCTAAATTGTGAGATTCTGGCTTGCAGAAGGTTATGGGTGACAGTGGAAGCCCAAGATACATTTGTGAGATCTACAGAGGCAAGAAGCTTCCAGTGATTTCCCTCCATCCATAATAGAGGGATGTGAAGAAACTGGTTACCAGACAGTGCATTGGAGAGATGACTATAGGGAATCAAAATGATAAATCTGACTCAAATGCTCTAAATCTTGCCACTTGATTCTCCCCTCTGATGCATGTTGGGCCTGATTTGGTTTTTAACAGTTTCTCTCTCTCTCTCTCTCTCTCTGCATGTGTTTCCCCACATTGGGGTTTATCTCAGATGTATTTTGCCATTGGGTGTAACCCTCCTTACTTTTTGTTAAATATTTTTCCATTTTTCAGTATATAAAACCTAGGATTAATGAACCTATAGAGATAGCCGGT
The DNA here is from genome assembly GCF_000313985.2 of Echinops telfairi. NCBI lineage: Eukaryota > Metazoa > Chordata > Mammalia > Afrosoricida > Tenrecidae > Echinops > Echinops telfairi. Next base: position 5,069,750 of record NW_022106471.1, on the reverse strand, counting down.
TGAATAAGGGTTTCTGGGGGGTAAAGTGGACAGGGTGGGGTGGGTGTAATGGGGAGCTGATGTCAAGGAGTACAAGCAGGAAGGGAATGTTTTGAAACTGATTTTGGTAGCATCAATAGCTTGATGCGATTGAACTATGGAATGATATGCTATCTCTATTATCTCCCAATAAAATGGTTTCTTGGGAAAAAACCCGAAACTGAAGCAAGATGACATGAAGCAGAGAATAGGAAAAAACAAACAAACAAAACTTAAACCATAAAGGAACTTATTGACTCATGTAAATTCAAAGCCAAGTTGGGCAGGACACCGGGTTGATCTGGGTCTTAGGGATCTAATAGTGTTGTAACAGAAATGCCACAGTAGATAATTTTAGCAAAGAGACATTTATTTTCTCACAGCTTAAAAGGTTAGAAGGCCACATTCAGAGCATCGGCTCTAGGGAAAGGCTGTCTTTCTCTGTTGGCTCTGGGGAAAGTGTCAGCATCGTAGGCTCAGCATTCCTTGGAGATTGGCATGTATCTTGGCATCAATCTTCTTCTAGTCCTGGGTGCAGTGTCCCTAGGTCCTTCTCAGTGCAGTGACCTGAGGTTCAAAGGATGCTTTTGACTCCTGGTTCTTCTTTCTTGGTGGAAGGGGATCCCTTTGACTCTGCTCAGTTCTTTCTCCTTTTGTCTCTTAAGATAAGGGTGTTGCAGGCCACACCCTTTATATTGGATCAAGGCTGTGGCAGGATTAAGGGTGTGCATCCTGCCCTCGATCCTCTTACTGACCATGGTAGATCACACCATGAGAATCATTATGTATCTGCCAAAACATTGAGAATCATGGGATGGTCAAGTTGGCCCATGTTGATGGAGGCACAAGTCAATCCATGGCTTAATAACATCATCGATATTATATTTGTAAAACTTATAGCAAAGAGTGTATCTACCTGAGATGAAAGTTCATCAAGTTAGCTCATCAAGAATAAAGTTATGCTTAGGGGACATAGATACTCTCTCTATTTTGCTTGTTCATTTCCTCATGAATACATTGAAGATTTTTATTAACCTCTGCGGTCTGAAATTGATCAAACATGCCATAAAGATGCATCTAATTGAGGTGTAAAGTTTGGAAACAAAGAAGAAACCACAGCTGGAAAATCCGGCCTCAGTGATAGATATACCGTCAGGGAAGGGATACAGAAATTATATTTGTGGACCTCAGGAAATGGAAGATATAAGAATCAAATTGACTACATTAGCGGGAAGGGGATCGTTGAGAAGATCAGTATTATCAGCCACTACAAGGCTAATGGCTGACTATGGAACATTCCATCAATTGGTCATATGCAAATTCAAGTTCAAGTTAAACAAATGCACACAAGCAAAAGGTTGACCATGAGTATGTTGTTATGGTGAAGAGCCTTTGAGTTAGTTCGAACTCATGGAGACTCTGTGTACGACAGAATGAAACACTGCCTGGTCCTGTGCTGTCCTACAATTGTCCTTGGGAGCATAGCCCACCTGAATGTATAGACTAGCTCAAGAATAGATTTAATGCCCTGAACTCAAATGACCACAAATGAGATGACTTATGGGAGGACATTAAGAACATTGCACATAAAGAAAGAAAAAGGTTACTAAAAAGAAAAGAAAAGCAATATCAAAGCGGATGTCAGAAACTTGCTTTTGAAGGTAGAGTAGCTAAAGCAGATGGACGAAAAGATGATGTCAAAGAACTGACCAGAGCGTTCAAATTGTGGCTTGGGAAGATAAAGTATTATAGTGAAATGTGCAAAGATGTGGGGTTAGAAAACCCAAAGGGGACAACATGCTGGCAATTCTCAAATGAAAGAACTCAAGAAAAAAAAATTCCAGTCTCATATTAAAATTTTGAGAGATTATATAAACAAACTATTGAATGATGTAGGAAGCATTAAGAGAAGATTAGGAGATGATAGAGTCATTGTACCAGAAAGAACTGGAGGTAGCCTGTGAGCACCAACCAGTGGTGCTGAAGGAAGAAGCTCAGGCTGCACTGAGTGCATTAGTGAAAAAAAAGCAAGGCTCCAGGCATTGATGGAATGCCACTGAAATGTTTGAGAAAGTTGAAGCACGGGCAGCGCTCACTCTTCCATGCCAGGGCACTTGGAAGGGCAGCACAAAAAGAGGAAGGTGGACGCGATGGACTGACACCGTGGCTGCATCAAAGGGCTCGGGCCTAGGAATGATTGTGAGGCTGGCACAGGACCGGGCAGCATTTCCTTCTGTTGAGCACAGGGTCCCTTTGGGTCAGAGCCAACTTGAAGGCATCTAACAACAACAACAACAACAACATGAGCAAAACATTCAATGCCACAAATGTCATCAAAAGAAGACAGAAGGCAGACAGAGTCACCATACCCAAAAGAACTGGTTGATTTTTAATCATTCCAGGAGGTAGCCTCTGATAACCTTATGACATTGAAGGAAGAAGTCCAATCTGCCTTGAAGACACTGGAAAAACACCCCAAATTCCAGGAATTTCCACAATACTGATGAAAACGTTTCAACAAATGGATGCAATACAGGAAGTGTTCACGTTTATGCCAAGAAATTTGGGAGACAGCTACCAGGCCAAAAGAGTGTCAGAAGTTAATTCAGGTGTCTATGCCAAAGAAAGGTGATCCAGTGGGGTGTGGAAATTGTCTAATATCCACATTCTTAACCTCACTAATAACACATGCAAATAACATTATGGTGATAATTTTAAAAAATGGTTGCAGTCGTATGTGGACAGGAAACTGCCAGAAATTCAAGCCAGATTCAAAAGAGGACCTGGAATGAGGAACATCATTGCTGACGTCAGATGGATCTTGGCTAAACGCAGAGAACGCTAGAAAGATGTTTAACTCTGCTCCATCAGCTATGCAATGGCATTCGACTGTGCAGATCATAGCAGACTCTGGATGTTGTTGAGAGGAATGGATATTCTTCAACACTTCATTGTGTTCATGAGGAAACTATGTTATAAATGAAGAGGTATTCACTTTAGTCAAACAAGGGACTGCCCGAGTGACTTAAGTTCAGAAAACACGTGTTTCAAGGTTGGATCCTTTTTCTGTTCGAGTTCTGTCTGTATGCTGAGCAATTAATTTGAGGAACTGGGGTCTATGCAGAAGGACACGGCATCAGGATTGGAGGCAGACTTATTAACAACCTAAATATGTACATGATATAACCTTGTTTGTGGAAAGCTAAGAAAATTTGAAGTACTTAACTGATTATGATAGAAGACTCTAACTTTCAGTTTTGGGTTATGCCTCAATCTACAGAAACCCAAATCCCCCAAACTGGACAGTGAGCAATATTATGATAAATGAGCATATTGAAATTGTCAAGGACTGTATTTTACTGAGGTTTAAAATCAATGGACACAGAAGTAGCAGTCAAAAAGTCAGAGGATGTGTTGCAAAGGACAAATCTTCAGCAAATGATCTCTTTAAAGTGTTAAAGGGCAAAGATGTCAACCTGAGACTGATGTGTACCTAACCCAAACTGTGGTGTTTCCCATGGACTTATCCACCTGGGAAAGCTGGGCAGTGAATATGGGTGGTTGAATAATTAATGCCTTTGAATTATGGTGTCAGTGAATTGTATTGAATATACTACAGACTGTCAGAAGACAGGGACAAATCTGTCTTTGAAGAGATATAGTCAGAATGTCCCTAAGATGTGAAGATGACCAGACTTTGTCTCACATACTTTGCCTTCCCCCACCCCCGACCCCCCACCCCGAGGATTATGGTGATTTATTAGGCAAGTTTACAGGGTACCACAAGTCAGGATCAGAAAACATTAAAAATATAGTCTTACAAAAAACAAAAACCATTTTATTTCCATATAATTCAAGGACCATATAATTCAATGGTTTAAAGACATTTAAAAGAGTTGGGCAATCATCACAAGAAATTTTAGAACATTTTCTTCAATCTTGTACCCATCAATATTAGCTCCCCATTGCCCCCCAACCTCTTCCATCATAACCCTAAAGAACTATTAATTTACTTACGGTCTCTATAGTTTTGTCTATCCTGAACTCCGTAAAAAGAAAATCATACAAAAAACCCCAACAACAGAATAAAACACAGAAAAACCTCAATCCAAGAGAAAGTTGAAGATAATAGAAAGTACAACAATGGGTCAGAAGGGATAAAAATGATAGCGTGTGAAATTTTAGCTCAGCTGGAGCTGCAGTCATCCGCTGTTTCCAGCGCACTCTGTCTGAGGGCAAGACTACTCACATCGCTGGTCAGTGGTCTGAGGGCGCTCAATGGAGGTTTCATCTGTGTCGGGACTCTGCAAATGGATGCGGGGCTTTCACTGTCATCAATAGCTTTCTGAAAACTGGGTGCTCTGAGTTTAAGCTTTAGTACAATTTCCTTCCTCTGATCTTGGATTTTATTACTCACAATTCTTGGATCACACAGGCCGGTGCACTCCTTTAGGGTGGACTTTGCTGGCACTTCACTTAGATGACTGCTTTATTTAGGACCACCTTTAAGACCCCAGGCACTATTCTTTCTGGTAGCTGCGTACCATCTAGTTTCTTCACCACACATTGCTATAGCACCCATATCCACAAGGACCACTTCTCAAGGCCAAGTATTAAACAGGACCACATCATAAGAACTCCTTGTTCTCAGGTTAGGGCTTTCTATGAAGAGCATGATTCACATACTTGAGACTTGTTATCTGAAGAAACTAGTTGCTGGAGAAAGACATTTGCTTGGTAAGGTAGAAGGCCAGGGAAAATGAGCAAGATGGATTAACAGGGACAGATCATGCATCAAACAGAGCAAAAATGATGAGGATAGCTCAGGACCAGGCAGTATTTCATGCTATCGTGCAGGTAGTTGCTAGACTCCAGAACGGACACAATGACACCCTACAGCAAGAACATATTGTGTGTGTGTGTGTGTGTGTGTACACTTATACATGGCTATAATTTTTTTAAACATTCCAAAAAATGATACGGAATATTGACATAAGGGTCCTGTCTGAAACAAACACATCTTCACTGTATATATTTTTATGCAACTTTATTTTCAAAACTATTACACAGACTACCTTCTCACTTATAATGCTACTTAAAAAGGGCATTTTTGTTTGTCTTTGGTTTTAGAACTTGGGTATCAATTCAAAGTCTGTTTTTTTCTCATTGTGATCCTAGGCAAGGCCCTTCGCTTGTTTGCCCCTTAGTTTCCTCATCTGTAAAATGAAGGTTAGCCCATGTGTCACACAAGCTTGTTACTCAGGTTAACTGAGAAGAGAGCTCCGAAGAGGCCTTTCAGGCCGTGCAATGGCTAGATTACTCTGTTGTGTTTTTCTTGAGGACTCTTCTCTCCCCCACCAAGCCCAGCCCTCACACACTTGGTTATTAAAGCAAAACAGACATATTCCTCAGAGTCCCTCTCCATCTCAAGACGGAGGCTGAGGAATCCAAAGTAGGCTAACACAGGAACCTACCAGCTCGCGTCCCGTTTGGACGGGCCTTTTATGGATGCGCACCTGGAGTAGGCTTACCTGGATCTTAACACGCTATGGAATTGGGATTCAGAAATCCTCACTGCATCTTCACCTGTCCAGAAAAGATGGAAGAGCCTAATTCCACTTCATTTATTTGTGCAACCAATGGTTATTGGGCTGGTTCCTCAAGACACTCCACCTGGCCCTGGAGTTTACCGGAAAGCAGATTTGGCAAATACGTGTTGTGCGTAGTCATTGATATTTATTTTCAACAAAGCCTGGTGATCACAAGAACATTTTACGCCCCCTCTTTTGTTCTTCAATTGCTGACATAATACAGCCAAGTAACTTCCTGCCCAGAGTTTGCACGCACCCATCCTGACCCTGTTCTCAAAGCACACCAATGGTTGGGCTACTGACAGAAGCCAGGCTACTCGGGTTTCCCAAGGGTTTCCTTCTGCCTTCTATCCTGGGTCCTGGAGTGGAATTCTTGGATCCCCAGGTATCTTTAGAGGGTTTTGGAAGTGGAGGGAGGAAGCAGGAAAAGTAGAGACCTCCCCGCCCCCGAAATCAGAAAGAGAACTTGTTAGGGTGCAGCTTTATTAATGAGAACTTGGAAGGAACAATAGATCCCAAACTAACGTAGGATCCCCTTTCAGAAAATGATTCCAATTCATATGCAGCAACTTCCTCCTTTCTCCAGCCCTCCCTGACTCTCCCCCTCCCCGGAAACTTTTCTAGTCACCCCAGAACTGCGCAATTGAATGCAAATCACTCAGGTCTGAAAAAGAAACCTCTTGTTAGAACACAGACATCATCGACAATTAGCCAGGACTCCAGGAGAAACAAGGGAGGCTCAGGCAAGGTGTTTATACAGTGTGTGAGGGGGTTTGAAGTTTCCCCCAAGGAGAAAGGCCCTCTTTCCTACTTCAAAAGCCATTTTCATATTTTTAAAATTACTAGAAATTATGGGCTAAACTCCCTTCACACGTAATTTATTTCACCCGGTATCTCATATTTTGTGATAACATGCAAATACCATATGTTGAACTTTCTCTTTATGGATGGAGGAGGGAAGGGGGTTGGGGGCTGGCAGAATTATCACTAGGCCCTGCAAAATCTTCCATTGAAATCCACATTTGCCATGGTGACACTGACTCGTTATGGCAGAGTTGATCAACTGCAGATTTCCCTGCTGCCGAGCCTTTTTGCAAGCTGCTCATAATGCCATCAGATGCTTTGGGTTTTCAGCCACTGGGAACTTTGGGACTGCTCCCCTCCCAGCCCCCTGCTTTCGGTTGCAGCCGAGCCCCCATGCCACCAAGCGAGTGCCAAGGCAGCGCATACTCTACTGGACTTGAGCTTGACCAACCTCACACAGCACTTTCCTGGAATAGATGCCTTCCCCGTCGCCTTACGGGCTCCAAACACTCAAACCAGAAATCCCAGTGTATTCCCAGGACCTTCATTTTTGTGAGCCCTAACAGGTATTTATTTTCCTAAATGAAATGGTCAATACCTAGGAGTATAAATTATTCATAAGACTGAAAGGGAGAGAGCAAAAAAAAAAAAAAAAAAACCAACCCCATATCTTATACGCTGCTATTCTGTTTCATCAGAGGCAAAATGTTTTATGCCACGCCAAGTGAGTCAAAAAACACAGAGCTGTTATTCCGCGCTGCGCTGCTTCAATCATTTCTCTACCAACAATGGTGAAAAGATGTGATTTTACAAGCAAACAGGAAGAAAAAGCTTGAACACACCCCGGGAACGTGTTTAAGAAGTTGATTTATGTCTCGTGCTGAGTCTTACACCTGCAGTTCAAGCAAAGCCCAACTTGGCTGCCCTGCAGAGTCTGGTTTATTAGGTACCAAGGAGTCGCAAGAAGCCATGTAATTAAAACCGTAATTAACTGGAAAAGAAAAGTGCCACCTGAGTTCTGAGAGGCTGTCGATTTTATTTCCAGTAGAACTCTCCTTCTGGTTCTCCTCTCAGACTGATGTTTGCCTTTGCTGCATTATGTATATTTTTATATATATATATATATATATATATATATATATATATATACACACAATACAGATGAGGGGCTTCAAAAAGTCCATGGATAGATTCCATTCCCTCTAAATTCCAATTTTCCATGACCTCTTGGCAATCTCCCTTGTAAACAGATGACACAAACCTGTGTCCTTTTCAACGTATTGGAACGTGTTAACAGCTACTTCTTCAGGACTCGTTACCTGTTTTGGATTTTCTCGGTTAGTATATTCCTGAAAGAACCTTTCTAGAGGTGCCCCAGGAAGCACAGTCACGGAGCCCCGAAAAACTAGCTAGTCTGAGTGGACAGGGGCCGTTTTAAATACATGATGGATTTTGAAGAGTTACTCAAAAGAGAAAGAAAAAAAATCTCAGGAAAACTGTACTGTCGCTGACTTGTTGAAGGGTATGGTTTTGGACATATGAGGTTGGCTAAACTGTGCCGGGGTGCTTCAAATGAGTTTATTGAAAAGCATTCATTATTTTATTATCATTATTATTTTGTGCCATGAGCTTTTGGTAGCCCCCTTGTATTATTACCATCAATCTCACCTGCTTCCTTTTGCCCTCATAAGAGTGTCTGCAAGAATAGTGAAAACTTCATACGTAGCTTATGTTGTATTTCTATCGGGCAGGGCTGCTCTAGAGTTGAGTAGGGGGTTTCGGGCTGAACTGTGACAACAATGCATGCAAACAAAATACAGAGGCACAAGCAAACAAACTTACTGCCCTCAAGTCAACTCTACTATAGCCACCCCGTAGGTCAAAGCAGAAACTGCGCCTGTGGGCTTCCCAGGCCGTACATTTTTATGGAATCAGAAAGCCCAATGTTGCACTAGCAATGCCTTTTCCTGTCTTTCCTGCTTCCCGGGGGGGTTGCCTGCTGGTGGCTTGGAGAGCCGGACCGCTTGGTGGCAATGGGCACTGGAACGTGTTCTTAAGGCACGTGTTTGCGATGGTCGGGTTGTTCAAATCAGTTTCCCAATAAAGGGCTCAAAGGGAGATGGCTGCGTGGCACAAATGGAACTTCAAGGGCCCTTTCTTCTCTACGTGCCACTTGGCCAGCAGAGGTTCCAAAGCACCATGAAATGTTAGCCCCACAACGAGGCGGGCCAGGGAACTTCAAACAAACGTCCTGAAAGCGGGTTCAGAACCAACATGTGTGCCTCAATTTGTGAATTAAAGTGCTGATCAAACAGTCTTTTGGAAAGATGTCAATCCATTCACATTCGATCCTGTAAACATTCGTCTCACATTAACCCCCAATCTTTCTGACCCACGTCCTTTGAGGACTGTTTATGATGAAGACGCAAGTGTGTACTAGTTTTTGAAGGTGGCTGGGAAGAAGGACATTTTGGCACCCTGTGTCCTAAAGAGGCATACATTTTAAAATCATTCAGCTTTCCTCTGTCCTGTTTTAAGATCCACGCCCTCCACTGCCCCCTTCATCATAGCCAAGATCCACAGCCGGGACACTTTCGAAGAGAAATACAATACAGCAGTGACCATCATATCTAATCAAAATCCACAAGTCCAAAGGGAATTAAGAGACCGAGAACTCTTTCTCCGGAGAGAGAGGGAAATATCCGTCTCCCTTTGAAGCTTCACTCTTCTTCCCACTTCGGTTGCAAGTTGAACACTTGGCAGCCGAGCGTGTGACGGGTAAAGGTCTCAAATCTTCCAGTTGAGAACAGAAACATGTTGGTGGGCAATTTGGGGAAGTGACCCTGAGGTACCCCAGCAGATGACACACGGGGTTGAGGTCCTGATTCAGCTACAAGTCAGCGGGGCACCTCAGGACCATCTGCGATCTATAAATTACAGTACCGCCGGCACAGGAGGCTTGTAAATCACCAGCGAACAGGCTCCACCTTGTGACTCACGACGTGAACCCTGCTGTATATCCCAGTAAACTCCCATAAACCATCTGATATAAACTCAGGATTATGTTTCTTTAGAGGCTGGGATACGTAGACTTTCAAATACACACGCGACGTCCCCTACTCCTTTCCCCCACACTAAGCGCTTTGCACTTTGTCGTCTATAATTTTACTTCGTGGCTGACGCGCACAGGTTGGTGAACTTTAAAGGCGGGGTCTTGCCTTTTTCTTCCCGGTTGTTTCTTCTTCTTCTTTTTTTCTTCCTCTGCCTTCTTTCATAAACTTGTTTCTTTCAACACGACCGTGGATGTCAACATTTTGTGGTTACTGCATATGGAAATATGGTTTAGAAGCAGCACATTAATGGGCAAATTGTCAGCGACCTACTTCACTGAATATAAATAAACATGTATCATAAGGGTCGTACCAGGCATATGGCCTTCCTGGGTTTCTGGGGCCCTGCGTGGCTGCCGTGGACAATCGCCTTTTTGTGTGCACGGCCTGGGGAGGACTTGTCACGGAGACAGCATTCCATTCCGTCTATGTAGCTCCTTAGGGGGAGCTCTGGGGAGAGTGAGGCCTCTCTTCCACCTTCCATCTTTAGGCAAATCCTCCTGAGGCATCTCTTCTTCAGTTGGGTGCCAGCTGACTTGCTGTCTCAAAGGCCCAGGAAAGACAGATCGATAGCCAGACATGCACCCGTCTCAAGACACCAATGTTTGTCTCTCTTGGGAATGAGCCTAACCCCCCTCTTATCAATTTCCTATGGAGCTACATGTTGCTTAAACAGAGCAACGGCAAGACCTGTATCTTCACTGATTTCCTTTGCTCAGGACTGCTCCACGGCGTTGCTTTAAAATGTCCTTTCCCTTCTGTGTGTTTGGACACAACAGTAACCTCCCGGTGGCACAGGTAGAAACGTCAGCAGAGAGCCCTTTCTTTTGGGCGTGCAATTGAAAGGGCACATGAAATAATGCTGGGACAAAATTGAATACGGTCCTAAGTAGTGAAAGGATAAAATAAGTCAGAATTCATTTTATTGGTCCGACTGAGGCTACTCACAGTGAACCCACATGTAGGCTGCATCTCCAAAATCACTCTCCCCAAATGAACCAACCATTATTTTGTATAGAAGCTCTCGAGTGCCTTTAAGCAAAAGACACTGCTATATTTATCTATAATCAATTCATGATTTGTAGAGGGTTCGTGTGCTCGATAGAAATGAGAAAACGACCTTCAAAGTTTTGGGAAGCTCTGGGAACACACGTATATATCATGTGCACAAAGTCTAAATGTTCACATTCCACTGAGAACATGCCCCTGTGGCTGAATGTAGCCGTCTTAGTGAAAATGAGGGAAAACTTAAATTTTGCTCTGCCAAACAGGAGCACCACTGTGAATTCAAAGACACAACTTCCAGGAACTTCTAAATACATAGAACCATTCTTTAATTAATACAGTTTATCCTGTAATTTTAGGGATTTATTGATACTGGCAGGAACAGTTGCAAATAACTTAGACTATTTCATGACATATTAAGCATCTCAAAGGCTTCCATTCAGTTTTCCATTTTAACTTTTTCAACTGCAATCAATAATTTCTTTCAAAACTCTTAATATGCTAAGATATAGTTAAGAGATTTTTGGAAACTTTCAAAAGAAGGGTTTAAGAAAACAAATAGGAACAAAGATGAACTTTGTAGCATTACGTTATTTTCTTTCATTCATATAATTTTTGAACAAGTTCTGTCTCTGTTTTCTATTACACCTAAATAGTTCTCATTTTATCCAACATCAAGAGATATTAATGTGGGTGCATCAAATCAGAGTTTGGGTTCTTTGAACCTATCAAACTATTCCCCCCCCCAAATATTTGGGGTTTGATAAAACCCAAGCTGCATGCTAAAAGCACTTTTTCCATTAATTATTAAACCCATGTGCATTTTGAGGAAAATTTGAACCATATGGGTTCTGGTTCATTTATGCTTTACTCATCAAAATGCTTTTTCTTAAAGTCCATGTCCAAGCAATCTTTTGAGCCCTGTTAAAGTTTTTGAGCTTTGCCAAGAACAAACAAAGTTGAACACCAAAAGATTCAAGTTGGTTTGAAACCCTATACCTGTAGCGCATTAGTGGGTTCTAAACTTGGATTAAACACATGCTCGCATCCCTAATAGGTAGTTAGACGTACCTTGAGAGAGATGCTTGAGACATTGTGCAGAAAGTAAAAGTTAGACGCAATTCGACAAGGACACCTTAAAATTCAAGAATGCAGAATGATTTATTGAGCATTTACGTTGATTACTTAGATATTCCATCGAATTGTAGCCTTGAGGTCAAGAGGCAAGCAAAGGTGATAATCGACAAAGCAAAAATGGAAAAGAAACAAAGAACTAGCAGCTAGATCTTTAAATACAATTTTTTAAAATAGAAAAACTAAATATTCATACCTAAAATGCAAAATCCAAATATTGAGATAACAACTCTTCCCACTCCAACAGTTGGTTAATTAATAATTATGAGAAAATGGAGCTTCCTTTTTATGGTGACAATTGCAAGTGTGGTCCAATCCCCCCCATCCCACCCCCCTATCTTAACAAAGTGTCTTTTTCTATTTATAAAAGCTTTATTCTTTTTCTTTTTGTACTTTGCCCTCTTCTTCCTTCGGGAACGAACAGGGCTCATTAATCTAACCATCCGAAACCAAACTCACTGCCATCGAGTCAATGTGACTCCCAGTGACCCGCTGTGGGTTTCTGAGACAGTAGCTGTTCACGGGAGTACAATCCATTCTGTCGCCCATGAACTGCCGACCATGCGGCTCTCAGCGGGGGTAACCACGACACCACCAGGGCTCCTAAAGTCATAAATAAATATGGATCAGATTGTCATTCACCAGTCTTTGATTAAATTGAAATGTTAGCCCCCCCAAAATTCCAGAGTATGTAATAAAAACATGATTACAAAGAAAATGATATTATGTGTATAAATATACACAGAGATGTGTATATTTTTAAATTAAATCATTTAAAGGAAATCTTCTAAGACTTAAGATTGTGGCTATGCTAAAATAAGAGTTCTTATTTTTTACAGATCCCTACTGAAATATGTGTAGATGAAAGAATAGATATTTGGAATTTGCACCCAAATATAACAGGAGAAAAGTTGTAAGTGGCATTACAAGCGAAGCAAGGTGAGGCTAAGCTAAAGCTGAGCACACTGATGTTCACTAACAGCCCTCTATCCCCTTAGCATTCTCACTGGAAGCGTGTCTGACGCAGACCCCACACACTTGGGTCTCTAACTTCTGTGGCAGCATCTGACCTCAGTCGCACCATGTATCTCTGGTCCTGTAAGACATCTGTGGGGACCTGGAAAGTCATTCTGATGCCTGGGCAAATTTGAAAGGGTACAGAAGTTAGCACTGCATGAAACAATCTTTAGCTAATTGGGCAGGGGCGGCGAGAAACTTCTGGGCGATTCAAAGGCCAACCTTACTTGGCTGGAAGATTCCAAGCGAGAATACACCGTTGGTTTCCCAAGTGTGGTCAGCTTGATGCTATTCCTTCCGATGGATGTTTCTTTTTTCCTGTTCCCCTCAACGGGGTTCTCTCGCCTGTCCCTTCTAATCACTTTCTCAGACTGCCTGCATTAAGTAAACCCTTAGGACAAGTTCTAAATCTCCAGTCTCACCCCAAGGTCTGGTCTCAGGCTACGGCTTTTTAAGTTTGGAACCGAGATGACTGAAAAAGGCTTTTTTAAAGAAAGTCTTGCCTTTACCCTTTTATAACTATCCACAGTCTAATTAAAAAAACCCTAAAACCTCAAACAAGCTCTTCTTTAACATTTGGGATTTTATATTGTTACTGCTCGCTTTGAACTCACAATTCCATTTATTTTCCCCACAAAATTTTATCTAAAGGTAATATATTTTTTGACTTAAAGCCTTTTACTGATTACCCAATCATAATTCTCTGTCACAAAAATATGTATGTAAATGGAAGTTTTATTATTTTTTAAATGTCCTGAAACCATAAGACTTGAAGCACTAAAAGATTTTTTCTGGACCATGCAAACATCACAAATATCTATAGTACTCATTTGGTTGAAAACAATTAAAACAAATACAAGGGGGCTTCAAAAAGTTGGTGGGAAAATGTCCACTGTCTTTCAATTCTATTTTCCTATGGACTTTTGAAGCCCATTGATATACTTCTTTATTTGAAAAAATCTTATTAAGCACAATGAGTAAAGTTTATTGGCACCATGCCCCTTAATGAAATGGAGAGCACTGGATTTTTCTTCTTAATTAGTTCATGTGTTACAGAAAAATATTACTACTAGGACAAGGAAGATTTTAGTATTCATTCTAGCCCAATTTTTCCTTGTTATGGATATAAGTTCTGGCAAAATTTGTTTGTGTGCCTCAGGAGGTGCAATTGAAAGGGTGTTGTAATGACATAGCCACGAATCCTTCTAAGTTACACATTAAAAACTATATTATATATTTTTTTGCATAAAATGACACTGATGAACCTGATCATTTGATTAGATCTTCCTGCAACGATCTTGAGAGTAAATTGTTGGGAAGTATTGGCCTTACGGAGGACTAGCCAGCGTCCTTATCTTCTCAAGATACCGATGCCTTTGAACCTCCCCTCTGTTCCACTTTTAAATGAACCGGCAGATTTGTTTCCACAATGGTTGCACCATTTTACTTAAAAACAATTTTTTTTTTTGCTACGAGTGAATAAAAGTTTTAATTTCTTCATATCTTCCCCGGACTAGGCTGGCGAGGAGAAATGCCATACTATAAAGTAGGAGTGGAGCAGTTGTGGAAAGAGAAGTTTGTTTCTTTAATACACTTTCAAAAAAGATGAAGATATCATTCATGACATCAAATACTCCCCTTTAGCATATAATTCAATGGTTCTTGGAGCTTTCCCTACGTTGTGCAGCTCTTGCCACTACCCGATTCCTGATATTTCTCGTCACCACTAAAAGGAAATCCCGTAGCAATCTCCCTCCATTTCCTCCTCCACCAAGCCCCCAGAAATCCCTGCATCATTTTGATTGATTTTCCTATAAATAACATGATGGAATATTTGTCCTTTGTACGTAGCTTCTTTCACTTAGCATAACGGTTTCAAAATCCATCTGTAACAAGAATCAGTATTTGACTCATTTTTATTGCTGAATAATATGTTTTTCTATGGCTATCTCAGATTTATCTGTTTTTATTTATCCATTTCTTAGTTGATGGATTAAAAAAGCCCCCTTTTGGCTATTGTCAGTCGTTCTTGGAACACTTATGTATGAGTGTTGGGGGCGGACATGCATTTCCATTCAGAGGAATGGAGCCCTGGAGGCGAGGGGCGCTGGGCGCTGGTGAACTTGGCAGTCAGCAGCTTGAGGACCAGGAGCTCCTCGGGAGAACAACCAAGCTTCCTTTCCCACAGAGAATTGGAGCCTCAGAACCCCCAGGGAGAAGCTCTCTTCTTCTCACTAAGGTTGCTATGAGCCAGATTCAACTCCACAGCAGTGGGCTTGCTTTTTCTTTTTGAATTGGGGGGTGGGGTAACATGCACAGAAATGGAATTGCTGAGTTACAAGGCTAACTAACCCTTGTACAAGTTTTACTTTTAAATGGCCTGCCAGGTTTGTTTTCCACAGGGCTTGCAAGATTTTCCTTTTTGTTGTTGCTGCCACCCATGAATACGAGTTTTAATTTCTTCTTATCCTCACCAGCCCTTACTTCCTACTCGCCTGCCTTTCTCCCACTCTCCCCTCCGCTCTCCCTTTCTTCCGTCTCCTCTCCACCCCTTTCTTCTTTACTCCTTCCTCTCTCTCGGCTTCTTTCCCTCTATCCAATGTCTTGTTTGTGAAGTGGCACCTCACTGTGGTTTGTATTTCCACCATCCTTTCCTAATGGCTGGGAGTCCGGGTTGGGCTGCAATCTGCAAGGTCAGCTGTTTGAAACCACCAGTCGCTCCCCAACTCCGTGGCAGTGCGTTTGGTTTGTTTTATCCTGATGACGAACCTGGTGCCCTAGTGTAGTAGTGCGTTAAGCTGAGGGCTGCTAACTGCCACGTCAGTGGTTCAAACTCCAAGGCTGCTCTGTGGGCAAAAGATAAAGCTGCCAGCTTTCATAAAAACATAGCCTCCATCGTCAGATGGCATAGGCTGGTGTGCTTCTCCCTTGTGGACGTAGTTGACGCCTCAATGGGATTAGAGCTTACATTGTGAACACCTGGTTTGCAGAAGGCTATGGATGACAGTGAAAGCCCAAAACCTATTTTCGAGGTGAATCCTCTCTAACTATAGTCATGGGGTGTGAATGGGATTGTGCTCAGACAGAGAGCCTTGGAAAGTCAATGACGGCAGATGTTTTTAGGCGAAAATGTAACAACTTATCATTTGATCTCCCCTTTGACCCATTTAAAAGCTGTATCGGTTAAAAAGAAGTGAAAGGAGATGCACTTGGATTTAGCTTCTGGCCATAAACCGGGTATGTGAACATCCCTTTGCTACCTGGCAGAGTGCTGGAATGTGGGTAATTGCAGATGCATTTAAGTTAAACACGAACACTTTATCATTTGGTCTTTTAACCCATTTTGACCTGTTTTAAATTTGTTCTAGTTTTTAATATTTTCTGCTCTTTTAATTACATATTTCTAATCATTATATTGGGGACTCTTACAGCTCTTATCACAATCCATACATACATCAATTGTGTAAAGCACATTTGTACATTCATTGCCCTCATCATTCTCAAAACATTTGCTCACCACTTAAGCCCCTGGCATCAGCTCCTCATTTTTCCCCCTCACTCTCCACTCCCCCCCTCTCATGAGCCCTTGATAATTTATGAATTATTATTTTGTCATATCTTGCCCTGTCCAACATCTCCCTTCACCCACTTTCTGTTGTCCATCCGCCAGGGAGGAAGTCACATGTAGATTGAGATTTTTCTCTGTTATTTAAAACATTTGGGGGTTATGTTTCTCTGTATATGAAATCCAGCATAGGTAAATCTATCGTCAGTAACTGGACTAATCGTTTCTTGGGATATGGCAGAGGAGGTGGGAGGGGCGGAGGCATGAGTATAAGAAAGTAACAATGAGTATAGGAAAGAAGAAAATGTTCTAAAATTGATTGTGGTACTTTTAAAAAGTGTAACTCTTCTTAATAAGATTCCACTATTGGTTTGTATGATATGATATGTGAATTATATGCCAATAAAACTGTTAAAAATGTACAACCTCAGAAACCCTATGTGGCAGTTCTGTGCTGTTTCATGAGTTGCTATGAGTCAGAATCAACTTGGTCTCATTGGTTTGGGACAGGGACCAGTGATGTTGAGCACCTTTTCCTGTGTCTGTTGGTCTTTGATGTACCGTTTCAAAAGAGAAAGGTCTGTTCACAGACTTAGCACAGTTTAAAATTGGTTTGTCATTTTGCTGTTGAATGGTCACTTAATCCCGATGGATTCTGAATATCAGCATATGCTTCGCAAATACTTTCTGTCATTCCAAGGTCTTGCTTGTTTTCGCTTGCTTGATAGTGTACTTCGACACTCCCACTTGATTGTACTGAGGTATCATTTATCTGTAAAATATCTGTCTTTTATGGCTTCTTTGTGTGATTTTCTGTATAAGAAATCATTGCTTAATCTAAGCGCACAAAGATTTAGATCTATTCATTTTTCAGTGGTGTTTTCCAGTTTTCAGTGTAAAGAAATTTTTGCATCTAACACGTTTTTGTATATTGATCTTATAGCTTGCAACATTTCTGACCTCATTTAAAAGTACTATTGTGTGTGTATGTGTGTGTGTGTGTGTGTGTGTGTGTTCCTTAGGACTTTCTCTTCATAAGATTAGGTCACTTGTTTTTTTGTAAATATGTTTTTTAAATGTTTAATTCCTAGCCAATCTGAATTCTTTTCAGTTCTTTATCTTGCCTAATTGCTCTGACTGCACCCTTCAGTACAGTGATTCACATAATCAGTTAGGATGGCCAGCCTTGTCATAAACATGAACTTGGAGTGAGGCTTTCGATCTTTCACACTTCAGTAGAAATGTTAGCTGTGGGGTTTATGGACATACTCTTGAACCAGGTAGGAAGTTTCCTTCCACTCCTAGTTTGTTAAGTATTTTCACCAAAAGATGATGCTGGATTTTGACAAATGCTTGCTCTGCATCTATTGGCGCACTGACCCTTATGTGGTTTTGTTCTTGACTTTATTAACATAGTGTATTACATTATTGATTATCATATGTTAAACCAATCTTGTATTCGTGGTATAAACCCCACTTGGTCACCGTGTATAATATTTTCTACATCTTTGTAGATTTGGTTTGCTAATGTTTTGTTGAGAATTTTGCATTTATATGCAGAAAGGCTATTAGTCTGTTATTTTATTTCTTGCGATATCTTTGCCTGGGTTTAGAATCAGGGTAATACTGATGTCATAGACTCGGATGGGCCTGCTTCCTTTCTCTCTCTCTTCTTAAGTAACAGTTGTAGAAGCGGAGGAACATTTGAGCAATGTGATTATATGCATTTATTACCCTTCTAGTGTTTGTGTATGTATCTTATTTCTCTTCTCATACTAAACAACTCTTTACCTATTAAAATTGGATGAGAAACTATGCTAGGACCTGACGTTACAACAAATAAAAACAACACAATATTTAAAACCCTGCTGGGGTCTGTAAAGGTGACTAACAATAAACCCGTAAACAAGAAGCACACATATACCCGTTGTTCACTGGGATGATGCCTTTTCTATCTCTCTTACACCATCTCCTTAATATCTAATAAAATGTCTTAAAACATTTGTAATATTTAGTAATTTGGGGCTCATTCATTTTGGTACATTCGCTGCCCTGGAACTTGATTGGGAAGATTCAATTAGGCAAATGGGGTCATCAGAGAAAAATACAAGACAAAATAATTTTGTACTTCTTTTGCTACAACTAGAGGAAAGGACTATATGAAAATGTGAAATCCTGGCCTTCAAGGCCAGATGTATAAAGAAGAATAAAGCAAACAATGTATCTTATCCGCGGATCGTCATCATTCATGTCTCTTACACCAGCGTTTGTCAAACTGTCATGTGCAGCAGAATCACTGGGCGATCTTCTTAAGATGCGGATTCTGATCCCAGAGATCTGAGGGGCTCCAAGCTTCTGCATTTCTTCATCGTCCTCCAGGGGAAGCCCACACTGCTGGCCCACAGATTATCCTTTGGGTAGCGAGACTCGACACCCCCTCCTCTCTGTCCAGAAAGAGATAGCCAACAAATTGGGTAGGAACAACTTCCTTCAGTTTTTCAAAAGAAACGGAATTGCTGCCGAGAAATCCTAGCAGAGAACCCTAGCAAACCCCTCTGAGTCTGCATATGAGCCGTAAGCGTGTATGAGAAAACCAGCAGAGAGGGAATAAGGGAACTTTTATCCTCCTGAATGATGTCATTTAGGCTGAAACTTAATTATAAGCGAACATCCATCTTTCCTGTCAAACAATGCAGTGTACATAGGCCAAATCATTTTTAATGTAAATATAAATGGTTCTTGTGTGTAGCCGCTAGGGAGATGGTTAGTCAGGGAAGGGAGGGGGAGAATGGAGAGCTAATTCTACTTTGTAAAGGGAAAATTGCCTCAGTGCCGTGAGAGTCTGTACCTGTTAGAAGACATGTTGACGGCGGGGAATTGGTTTGCTAGTGTCCACAACGCACCACTTTCTCTCAAAGAATTTTACTCTCATTTTTTGCCTTCCAGTCGGCTGGAATATCTGGAAATATTTGCTTTTCTTATCTGCACAATGGCATGTTTTTCTTCACTTATAGGGGTGGGTTTCCTGCCACATTTCTGTTCCCACAAAGAGTTCTCTGGAGTTTTAGACGTAATGAAGCTTTAAATGAAAGACCAATTTCGGGACTGTGCTCTGATGTGAAGCCAGAAAAGATCGGAACCATAAGCGCTCTCATTGGTACACGTGCACGAGGAGTTTGGGTTGTTGCAAAGCTGACTGCGTCCAATTTCAAATGGGCACAAATACCACATAACTCAGGGTGAATTTTGATGGGAAAAATCGACAAGCAGAGTCACAAGGTATAGCGGGCACGGGTTTAGCAGGCAGTAGACTCCATGGAACGAAAAGTGCGCAAACCTACCAGACCAGAGCAATGGGGAAATCTTTCTCTTCTTCTAAATGTGCATGTAAATGTTTCCATTTTTATACACTGTCCACAAAAATATATTAGGCAATTTTGGAGCAGAGTTCTAAAACCAATGTCATTAATCTGCACCTTTTTGCCTGCTGGTGTCTACATACTGTATTAAGTAATGTGAAGATGGTCAAAGAGTCTAAGGCACTGTTCCAATCAAAAAGGAACCTCGCTCTGATAGCACCCCCTGACCTATCTCTGATAAGTACCTGTGGTCTCTGACCTGTGATAGCTTTGAGTTTCCGGGAATTATACTTTTGGTTTTGAATGCTTTTGCGGGG
>NW_022106471.1:4992596-5049730 GCF_000313985.2 Echinops telfairi | reverse complement strand
AACTATCTTTAATAATTTGTATGGCATGCCATGCTGTAGCATATAATTTTCTGATCTTAACATTCTTAGATCATGTTTTCAAGCCCTAAAGACAAATCAGGGCAGGGTGTATCAAGGTTGTTGGTGCCGTTGCTCGGGCCCCTGGAGTTGATTCCAACTCCTCCTGAGCCCATGGGCAGCAAAATGAAACACTGACTGGTCCAGGATCATCCTCCCAAGGATTGGCGTGCTTGAGCCCTGAGGTAGTTAGTTTATTGTGCCAACCTGGCTGATAAACACATGTGGGGTGAATTGAAGGGCGGAGGGATAAATGCATTGGTGAGCCTCACCTTTCTAGTTCTCGGGTCTCTTGCTTTCTGATGGTTGGACCAGGGTGCAGCTGCCTTAGCCAGTTCCCTGCTTCAGCTGGTGAGGGTCACTTCCTGCAAGACATCCCTGAGGAGAAGCCACATGGACCTATCCTGATGCAGGCCTGGGTGCTGGAGCAGCCGTGTGGAGACCCCTGCCAGCGATGAGATGCTTACACGTTCACTGATTCGGTTTTCCTCCTGCAGTCGGTGTCATTGCGGTTTGTTTTGTGAGATGGAGGAGGACTTTGTGGATCGGTGTTGGACATATGGGTTAATGGGCTAATGGACTGGTGGGCTTGGGCAGCACTGGGTTGGGATGTTTTCTTGATGTGCACTTAACCTTTATATGAAACTCTCTCTCAGACATGAGTTTCTGTGGATTTGTTTCTCTAATGTACCCAGACTGACACAAGCCCACTGTCACAGGATCTTCCTCCTTTCATGGATCCTTTGCTTTACCAACCTGATGCCCTTCGTTAATGATTTATCTCCCCTGAATACACAACCAAAGTAGGTGAGTGGAAGGCTCACCGTGCTTGGTTCTAAGAAGCACTCTACCTGTGCTGCCTCCAAGATAGATCTGTTCGTTTGGTGGGCAGTCCATGACACTCTCAAAATTCTTCCCAACACCACAATTCAAATGCCCTAGTTCTTCAGTCTTCCTTACCCATTGTCCAGAGTTTGCATGTATGTGAGAATATTGAAAAAGCTGCGGCTTAACAAATTCAGGCACAAGGGGACAACAAGAGCTCTGAAATCCATGGTGAGGAGGGTGCAGAATGCCTGGCAGGGTTGCATTATGTGCAATTGTAGCCGATAGGAATTACTGAGAGCCCAGTGAAGGTTGAACATGATAGTGGGACAGGAGGAAAGTAAAAGGAAATAGAGGAAATAACTAGGAGGCAAAAATACATGTATAGAGGTATAAATATAGGCATGCACATGAAAATGAATTGGCATGTAAATGAATTAATATATAATGATAGGGGTATAGGTCTATGTACATGAATTTATATGTTAAGTATTAAGGTATCAGATGGACATTGGGCCTCTACTCAAGCCCTCCCTGAATGCAAGAACACTTTGTTCGGATAAACTGGCATTCTGTGATGCCCTCCTTCTTGACACGATTGCTGAAGACAAAATGGGTGCATAAGCAAATGTGTAGAAAGCTGATGGTGCCCGGCTATTAGAAGATATAGGTCTTCAAGGATTGAAGTTAAACAAGTGGCCATTTGGCAGGGAAGCACCAAAGCCCACATGGAATAAGCACACCAGCCTGTGCGATCACAAGGTGAAGATTGGATCAAGTATCAGGCATCAGAAGATCCAAAACAAACAATCATATTGATGTGAATGAGGAGGGTTGGAGTGGAGACTGAAAGCCCATCTGTAAACAATTGGACATCCCCTCACAAAGGGTCACAAGGAAGGGGTGAGTCAGTCAGGGTGCAGTATAACACCGAAGGAAACACACAACATTCCTGTAGTTCTTTAATGCTTCCTCCCACCCCATTATCATGACCCCAGTTCGACTTTACAGCTGCTACAGATAAGAGCTATCAAAACACGGAATCTTGGACAGATACACCCCTCAGGAATAGTAATGGTAGTAGTGATACCATGAGGGTAGGGAGTAGGGTGGGGAGAAAGGGGAAACTGATCACGATGATTGATGTATTAACCCCCCTATGGGGGGGGGCAAACAACAAAAACGTTGGTGAGGAGAGGCAGTGGATGGTATAAGATATGGAAATAATGATAATTTATAATTTATCAAGGGTTCACGAGTTGGGAGGGTGGAGGAGGGAGGGGGAAAAAAGCAGCTGATATCAAGGGCTCAAGTAGAGAGTAAAAGCTTTGAAAATTATAATGGCAATATATGTACACGTGTGATTGCTAAAATTGATGTGTGGATTCTTATAAGAGCTGTAAGAGCCCCCAATAAAATGATTTTTTAAATGAAAAAAAAATTGGACAACAACAAAAAATGCTATGGCTTGGGTAATATGGTAATTATGTAATCTGGTGTCAATTTGAGACTTGAGAGGATTTACAGCGAAGGGGTGGAGTCTAGTCTGTCAATCAGGTCATAGCCAATGAAGCCTCTGTGTGGCCATGGCCTTCTCCTGAGGATTCTGAAGGTGGGAGACACACTCCCTCTCTACTCACTCCCTTGGAGACTTTCTACTGACAAGACTCAAGACTCACTCCCTGAGAGACACTCTGCTGCCAAGACACATGGCACTATGCTGATAGACCCTGTGCCCTGGGAACTGGAGGAGCCACATGGAGACCCCTGCCAGCACTGAGATGCTTCTACCGCCACTGGATCCAAAATACTTTGCACCCACTGGCTTGTAATCTTCCTGCATTTGGCATCATGGCATGTGTTTTGTGAGTCTGAAGAGGACTTTGTAGATTGGTTTTGGACATAGGGGCTAATATCAGATTTATGGACTTGATCTGGACTGGGCTTGGATTTTTTTCTCAATATTCAATTGCTTTTGTATATAAACCTCTTTCTTATGCACATGAGTGTCTATGGATTTGTTTCTCTAGTCTACCCAGACTGACACAGGTAAAGTACACTTCAGTCCTCACTGTGATGCCTTTGCTTTATAACATGACAATGAGGTATTTTGCAGCCAATTTCCCCAATGTAATATGTCAATATTTGAAATATGGTGTTGGCAAAGAATATTGGAAGAACCATGGATTTTTTGAAGCACAAACAAATCAGAGAGAGAGAGAGAACCTACACAGCTTATGCACTTCCATCGGTGAGATCTATACGATTTCTTAAGAATTTCTGTTTAGACTAGGGATTAAATAGAGTTAAATCATCTCCATTGAACCAGGAAGGACAGTCTCTGTCTTTGATCTAGGCTTTCGAAAGTCATTGCTGCTGTCCTCTCTGATGCCCTCTCCAGGGGGCAAGAGTCTACGGGGCCAAGTTTGTGTGCTCACATAGAACTCACCTACCCCTTATAGATCACAGCCTGGGTTCCCAAGAACCTGGAGACCCCTATTTAATGGGCTGGCTTCCTGGGCTCTGTGGATGTGGACACCTTGTTGCTATATGCACACCTAAGTGTAAGGGGTGACCAAGAGAAGTTTTGTGGAGTGCAGATGGAGCTTAGACATGTGGACTGGGGTGTCTACAGAAGTGGAAGTGCGCTCCTTCATGGTACAGGACAGAGGAAGGGGTGGGATGAGAATGAGGCAGGCGTGTGTGTGTGTGTGTGTGTGTGTGTGTGTGTGTGTGTGTGTGTCTACGTACATTGGAATGACCACAGTTGATGACTAAACTATTGAAATACTTCTTAGCAGCGGGTAAATAACTATATCCCTATGGTCTCTCAGTTGCTCTTCCCTTAACCTTGAAATCCCTACTTCTCCACTCTTGCCACCACCACGCTCTCAGCCATTCTGCTTTCTCCTAGGATCCTACCACAGCAGGGTCTCCAGAACCTGGCTCCAGCCTAAAACCAGAGTTCATTTCCATTGTTGAGTGCTTATCTCTCAAAGGCTGTAAAACAAGCTAATTGTTGGGCAAGCAATGGGCTGCTAGCCACGGGTCAGTGGCTCAAATGAACTGCCACATTGTGGGAGAAAGGTGAGGCTATCTGCCTTTATAAAGACTTCTAATCTCAGAAACCTGATAGAACAGTGGTTCTCAACCTTCCTAATGCTGCGGCCCTTTCATACAGTTCCTCATGTGTGGTGACCCCCCAACCATAAAATTATTTTTGTTGCTACCTCATACCTGTAATTTTGCTACTATGATATTTTGCTACTAATGTGAATCGGACAACCCCTGTGAAAGGGTCGTTCGACCCCCAAAGGGGTCGTGACCTATAGGTTGAGAACCGCTGCTATATAAGGTTTCTATGAGCCAGAATTGACTCGATGGCAGTGTTAAAATTTTTTTTATTATTTATAAATCTTTTATTTGTTTCTATTAGCCCTAGTTGTTTAAAATCAGAGAAGGTGTGAATCAAGGTGGTATTCTCTCACCCTACTTATTCAATCTGTATGATGAGCAAATTATCTGAGAAGCTGGACAATGTGAAGAAGAATGTGGCACTGGGATTGGAGGAAGGCTTATTAGCAATCTTTGATATCCAAATGATACAACCTTGCTTGCTGGAATTGAAGAGGACTTGAAGCACTTGCTGATGAAGATCCAGGTTCGTAGCCTTCAGCATGGATTGCAATTCAGTGTAAGAAAAGCCAACATCCTCACAACTGGACCAAAAGATAACATCATGCTAAATGGATGAAAGGTAGAAATTATCAAGGATTTTAGTTTTCTTGGATCCATAATTAATGCCAATAGAAGCAGAAGCCAAGAAGAAAAACAAAAGCAATGTATTGCATTAGTCAGCTCTACTACACAAGGCCTTTTTAAGTGCGGAAGAGCAGGGATGTAACTTGGAGGATGAAGGTGCGCCTGACCCAAATCATGGTATTTTCAATCATCTCATATAGATGTCAAAGTTGGATAATACATAAAATTGCAACAGAAGAACTGATGCATTTGAACTATGGTGTTGGCAAAGATGATCATATGCACCATGGACTGCTCAAAGAAGCAGCATTGCGACCTTCTGTCTTGGAAGTCTTGGAAGCAATACGGCCAGAATGCTCTTTAGCATCAAGGACGGTACGACTTTGTTTCATGTACTTTGGACATGTCCGCAGAGACCAGTCTGCTTGGTAAAGTGCTAGGTCAAAGTAGTCGAGAGAGCCCCTAAGCACAATGGATCCTCACAGTGGCTGCAACAAGAGGTTTCAACCGTTGTGAGGATGGCTTCGGATAGGACCGTGTTGTTCTGAGTTGGGACCCACTTGAACGTAGCTACAAACAACTTGAGTGGAGCTGTGGTTCTGGGAGGCCAGTGTACCGAGTCATCCATTACTCCCTTAAGAACCTTCAGGACTGTGCTGTTTGCCATCCGCAGGAACTCCCCTTCATTCTAGGCTCACCCTTCCAAGAGGATTTCTGAAAAGTGCTCAAGGTCGTGGTGTCAGCACTCTGTGACCTTGACAGAATAGCATGTGGTGGTGGCCAGTGCAGACATATCTCTCACCTGAGTGTATGTGCATGAATAAATAAATAAATATATCCAGAGTGTAGACACATTTTCCCCAAGTTTTAAAAGCACACACACACACACACACACACACACACACACACACACACACACACACATCAAACCCTCTATCTGCATTCTGATGGAAAACTGGAATTAGAAATCGAACTTGGGAATGTATCTAAGCATTTCCTCCCAGTTTCCTCAGTGTATGCTTGCATATCTTGCCCCACCCCCCCACCCTGCCCACTAAAACAAGTCAATTCATAAGTTCTACTTGGAACCGATACTCAGGTAAGGGAAAGGAAAACTGAAATCATTGTCCTTCTATTTGTTATGAAGTTTATATTCAAACCGTATATCTCAAATCCTTACCACATTTTCTTCCCCCTTCTCTTCTCCTTTTGGAGAGAAACAGGTGGGGGAGGGAGAAGAAGAAGGCCGAGGGGAAAAATGTCCTTGGGAATGACGCCAGGTCTCCAAGGAGCAGAATTAGAAACACTGATGGCGAGCTGATAGATGATAGTTAGGTGGGCAGAGAGAGAGAGAGCCCACTGCCATCGAGTTAATCACAATTTATAGCAAACCTATAGGACAGGGCAAAACGGCTCAAGTCTGTTTCCAAGACTGTAACTTTTTTTTTTTTTTTAATCATTTTATTGGGGGCTCGTACAACTCTTATCACAATCCATCCATCCATCCATTGTGTCAAGCGCATTTGTATATTTGTTGCCCTCGTCATTCTCAAAACATTTGCTTTCTACTTGAGCCCTTGGTATCAGCTTCTCATTTTTCCCCTCCCTCCCCGTGCCCTTTCCCTCCATGAGCCCTTGATCATTTATAAATGATTATTATTTTTTCATGTCTTGCACTGTCCGAAGTCTCCCTTCACCCACTTTTCTGTTGTCCGCCCCCAAGGAGGAGATTATATGTCAATCCCTGTAATCGGTTCCTCCTTTCCCCACCCACCCTCCCTCCATCGCCACTGACTGTAACTCTTTAAAGGAATAGAAAGTGTCCTCTTTCTCCTGAGGAGCTGCTGGTGGGTTTGAACTGCTGACCTTATAGTTAGCAGCCCATCACATAGCCCCTATGCCACCAGGGCGCTAGATAGATAGATGATAGATATAGACAGATAGATATGGAGGTGGAGTGAGGGACCGAAAGAGAATTCATTCTTGCTCCCTCCACGTTGCAGAGCTAACTGGGAATTGTTATGACCTTCATTTGTCCTCCAGTGCCCGAACCAGTGGCAGGGATTTATTCTCCGTGCTGGATGGGTTTTGTCTGACTAGGTTTTGTGTTTGGGTAGAGACTTCTCCAGCGACAGTCTGGGAGAGAAAGCTCTGATTGTTTCCACAGTGGCTCTGTCCTTGGCACCGGTGCTCTTACAAGTGCCAACAACTAATGAGCTTGGGTGAGTTGGTGTAGGTGGTACACGCTGGCTTTCCTTTGGGTTCTGTTTGTTTTGCTTTTATCGTCATGGGCTGTGTTTCAAAAGTTACTGGTTCGGGTTTTATTTCCCCGTTTATCTATCTTTTAGTTCTCCAAGTGAAAATACCTGTCTCATTCTTTTCACAAGATTTGAATTTAAGATTCTCTCCGGAAGGACATGTTTTCTCTCCCCTCGCCAAGCTAGACTTGTGAGCGGAGACGTAGGTGGGCCAAGTGACCAAACTCGATTTAAGAATTCATCAGGCCAAGCGTCTTGGAATCCACAGGGGTATAACATTAATAAACATTTCTAAAAGGAGACAGACAAAGTCAGCTCACAGGTTCAATGTTGGTGCTAGGTGCTTTCAAGGCAATTCCATTTTACAGCAACCCTGTGTGAGATCGAGGGAAATCCTGCCTGGCCCTTTGCCATTCTCACAATTGCTGTGATATTTGAGACCGTTATTGGAGTCACTTTGCCAAGTAATCTTGTTGGGCGTCTTCCTCGTTTTTTGCTGACCCTCTCCTTTACTAAACAGGATGTCTCTCTCCCAGAACTGGTCCCTCCTGATAACATGCCCAAAGCCTGGGAGACCAACCTCTCAGCATCCTCTCTCCTAGGATGCATTCTGGCTGCACTTCTTCTAAGACAGATCTGTTCATTCTTCTGACAGTCACGGTATATTTAATATCATTTGCCTAAATGCATGCCTATTCTCTTTTGAAGGAAAATCTTGCTGGCAAGATAATGGCATCAATTGTCTACAGATGGGCATTGGGTCTCCACTCCATGCCTCTCCCCACCTCCCCATTCACATTGGGTCTGATTTTGTTCTGGGTCTTAGATTCCTGACACCTGATCCCATCTGTAGAAGACAATTGGACATCCCTTCATAGAAGGGTCACAGGGAAGAGATGAGCCATTCAGGGAGCAGTATAGCACTGATGAAACACACAACTTTCCTCCAGCTCTTTGGTGCTTCCTTCCCCCCACTATCATGACCTCAATTCTACCTTACAAATCGGATTAGACTAGAATATGCACACTGCTGCAGATAAGAGCCCACAACACAGGAATCCAGGATAGATAAACCCTCAGGGCCAACAATGGGAGTAGAGACACCAGGAGGTTAAGGGGAGGGTGGGGGTGGGGGAGGAGAAAGGGGGAATCAATCACAAGGATCAACCTAGAACCCCTTCCTAGGGGGATGAACAACGGAAAAGTGGGTGAGGGGCAATAGAGGACGATATAAGACATGAAAATAATAATCTATAGCTTATCAAGGGTTCGTGAGGGAAGGTGGGCCGGGGAGGGAGGAGGAAGAAATGGGGTGTTGATCTCAGGGGCTCAAGTGGGAAGAGAATGCTCTGAAAATGATGATGGCAGCACATGTGCAAATGTGCTTGACACACTGGCTGAATGTATGGATTGCGATAAGAGATGTAAGCGCCCCCAATAAAAGAATGTTTTAAAAGGATAACTGCATCCATCAGCCGGTGATTATTGACCACCAAGAGCTGCTTCAATTTGGGTTTAAAAGATGTCTTCGGGTTGCTGGGTTTACATTTAGGTTTAAGAAGATACCTGTTGGATTGAAAAAGACGCCCAGAATACATCCACGGCTCCAATGATTTGAGAGATGGTCAGAGCTCTTCTAGACAATGAACCAGAAGTATTTTTAGCTGAGCATCCTTGACTTTACATTGCAGAGGTCAAATTCATGTGGTAAACATGAGCTTCTCGGGCTGTCCTTCTTTAGATTTTGTCTAGAGACAAAATTTGGTCAGAGGAAATGTAAGATCAACTAAAGGACAGGAAACCCTCTTTCCTATTAAATGGCATAGAATGAACGTGGCTTTTTATTTACCTCTCTTTCCAAACAAATAATCAAACATGTAACTTCTGCCTGTGGGTGTGTGGTTCTGTTATTTAGCTACTGTCTAGTTCTATGGGGAGATTCTAGGAGACCTAACAACGATGCTGCCACCGCGACCAACAGCTTACCAGAATTCCCTGGGAATTCTTTGAATAGGGATGTTGGTGTGGTTAGGTGCTGTCTAGTCATTTCCTAAACATAGAAACCCTGTGAACAACAGAACGAAACACTGCCCAGGCCTGTGCCACCAGCCCAGTTGTTGTGCGTGAGCCCATTGTTGTAGCTAGCCACTGTCAATCCATCTCGATGACGGTCTTCTCTTTTTTCATGCCCCACTTTACTGTGATCCTCATGGTTGGCAGTTCAAAACCACCAGCAGCTCCACAGGAGGAAGATTGGACTTTCTAATCCTGTAGACAGTTACATTTCAGGAAACCCACAAGGGGTCGCTAGGAGTCAGCTTTGACTCCATGGCAGTGAGTTTTGCTTTTAGATTTTCTACTTTACCCAGCACGATGTCCTTTCCTTGGGCCTGGTCTCTCCCGATAACATGTCCAAAGTACGTGAAACTAAGTCTCACCATCCTCGATTCTCAGGAGAATTCTGGCTTTACTTTCAGGACAGATCTGTTTATTCTTTTTGCAGTCTGTAGGACTTTCAGTATTCTTCACCAGCACCATCATTCAAATGCATGGATTCTCAGTCTTCCTTCATCAGTGTCCAACTCTCACATGCATGTGAGTTGATTGAAAAGATCATAGCTTGGATCAGGCACACCCTAGTCATTCTTGTGCTTCAACACCTCAAAGAGGTCTTGTGTAACAGACTGAGTGCAAGACATCATTCGATAGCTTGACTGTCCCTTCCATGAGCATTTATTATAGATCCAAGCAAGATAAAACCTGTGACAATTTCAAAAATCCCCCCCCCCTGTTTTTCGTGATGTTACCTGTTGGTTCATTTGTGATGATTTCTGTTGTCTTTACATTGACTTGTAATCCATAGTGAAGAC
Organism: Echinops telfairi; assembly: GCF_000313985.2. Taxonomy (NCBI): domain Eukaryota; kingdom Metazoa; phylum Chordata; class Mammalia; order Afrosoricida; family Tenrecidae; genus Echinops; species Echinops telfairi. Next base: position 5,039,958 of record NW_022106471.1, on the reverse strand, counting down.
TGTAATTCTTGATCTCCATCAGCAAGTCCTTCAAGTCTCCGCTTTCAGAAGTAAGATGGCATCGGTGGCACTGTAGATTAAGCGCTGGACTGCTGACTGCAAGGTAGTCAGTTCAAACCCACCCAGGGAGAAAGATGAGACTGTCCACTCCTGTAAAGAGTTACTATGAGTCATAGTTGACTATAGAGGGTGCTATGGTTTGGAATCAATTCAGTGGCTGTGAGGATTTTAATAGTATGAGTATTGAAATCTTACAGAGAAGCAATCTGAAAAGTCTCGGTTTGAGAATATTCTCCTTATCTACTGAAAGCATGAATACATTGGTTTACGGATACTTGGTGATTTAAACAAAAGACTTTCTCCTACTTTGCCCTGAAAAGTAGGTAGAGCAAGGAATAATTTGTGTTGAGAATTCTGAAACGCAGAAAGAGCAACTACCTTCTCCAAAGTGACAGGGACGGGAGATGGTATGGCTGAGAGTCCTCCCTACCAGTTCCGCTCTTCTTTGGATACAGTTGTGTGAAATGAAAAGTCTTTGATGTTTTCCCTGTCCCTCCAATAGAGGGATAGACCCTTTTGTTTAAGGGCGATGTTCCGAAGGAGAGTGTCTTGTTACGTGGAGCTACTGTCACAGAAAGAGCACGAGTGAATGATTTGAGCACACAGAAATTTATCTTCTCATAGCCGAGGAAGCCAGGAGCCCAAATTCAGGGTGTGGGAAGGCTTTCTTTCTTTCTCTGTTAGTTCTAAGTCTGTGCATCGTTTCAGTTTAGGTACCCGGGTACCTTCGTGATTTTCATGTACTTTGGTAGCTATCTATGTTTGCCCATCTTATATTGTTGGCTTAATATTTTTTCCATCTCAAAAGAGATAATACTTGAAACACATTCAACATTAATACTGCTTGGTTAACATAACAAAGAAAACCTATTTCCAAAGGAGATTATAACCACTAATATAGGGATTAGGATTGCAACACATATTTGGGGGAACCCCAAACAGTCCATAACACAGACTACACAAAATCGACCATTTAGTTATGTAGGCTTTAGTCTCAGATGACACTGTATGGAACCCCTAGTCTTAGTGCGCTGGCCTGTCTCATATGATAAAGTACTCACCGATCTAGAATACTAAAAATGAAAACAAACCCATTATGGCCTGTGTTAGTACAGGTTGACTAGAGAAACAAATCCAGAGACACTCATATTTGTATAGGCAAAAACTTTGTATCAAAGAGTAATTGTGTATTATGAAAACATCCCAGCCCAGTCCACATCAAGTCCCTAAGTTTGATATTAGCCCACATATCTGATATTAGCCCATGAATTCCTCTTCAGACTCACACAGCACATGCAATGATGCTGAAGACTGGAGGATCACAGGCCAGTGGGTGAAAAGTCTTGTGGATCCAGTGGCAGTGGAAGCATCTGAGCACTCTGGCTGCCATCAGCGTGGCTCCATGTTACTTATCAACAGGAATGTGTAGCAGAGAGAGTGTGGCCCTCCTTACAGGAGACAAAGAAGAAGTTCCCAGAATCCTCCTGGTGGGTGTTACCTTGTGACTTGACTGACAGCCTAGACTCTACTCCTACATTCTGTTTATCAAGTTGACATGAAATTATGTAACTACCGAATTTCCGAATCAATTCAGACTCATAATGATGCTGTCGGACATAGTAGAACTGCTCGATAGCATTCCCAAGGCTGCAAATCTGTATGAAAGCAGAGGATGCTACTGCTTCCTCCTGCAAAGGCACTGATTGGGTCTAACCGCTGACCTTTTGGTGAGCAGCTGGGTTGCTTAACCACTGTGCCACCAGGGCTCCAGATTAGGGGGATTTACTAGTAAATATGTATACATTTCTAGACAAACAAAGAAAGAAAACAGTCTCTCTTCCCTGAAGTTCCCCCATAGGGCTCAACTGGAATCATAATTTGGAGAGAAAAAAAAAGAATTTTGAATGGAGAATCACTGGCCAGTTTGATTAAAATAAAGGGAGGCATTAGTAATGTGAATTTACACTCTATGAGAAGTCAGCCCAGCTGACATTAGCCCTAGTACTAGCGTTCAGCTGCATTTCTTCTCTAGAGCAGGGAACTGCACACTGTAGTCTATGTTTGTGACATAACCCATCTCTGTTTTTTTGTGAATAAAGTAGTTATTGAAATACAACCATGCCCATTAGTTTACACGCTCTCTGTGGCTGTTCTTATGATACAACAGCAGAGTTGTGTGGTCATGACTTTCATGGCTTTCAAAGGCTAACACAATTCCCCCAAAGTCCTTTATGACTAAGTGTTTGGTTGCTGAAGCAAAGCTTGGAGGTTTGAATCCCCCCAGAGCTTCCATGTAAAACAGACCCGGTGATGTGTTTCCATAAAGATTGCAGCCCAGGACACCCTGTGGGGCAGTTCTACTCTGATACATGGGTCTCCATGAGTCAGAAATGGACTCCACGGCAACCCACAATAGCCCTTTATAGAAGAAGGTCGCCCATTCTGGCCGCAGTGTAGAGGTAATTTGCCTGTTACCCGTATTGAGAGGAGATTTCACTGGCAAGAGTTTACTTCTTCCCTGAAGTTTAAATGATGTTTCCTGAGACCTGGAGTCCCAGGGTGTTGTAAATAGCTGGTGTGCTTGACAACTCAGCAAAAGGTGGGTGGTTCAAGTCCACCAGGTGGTGTGTTGGAAGAAAGGTCTGTTGATTGCTTTTAGATGAGCAGCGATTGGCTACCTTATGACCCAGATCTGCACTGGCACATATGCTTCCATGACTTGGACTTGATTTGATACAACTGGTTCCTGGGACTCAGTCCTCTAGATCTCTCTTGGAAAATCAAATTCTGAATAAGAAAGAAAGAAATGAGGAAATGAAGTTCCTAGTCAAGGCAGGCAATTCTCAAGAACTTAGACGATTGGTCCTAGTTCCCTAGTGAGTGGAATATGAAGGCAATGCTGGAGTAATACCCTTTTCTGGGGAAACATCTTTTTATGCATATCACTGCTGTACCGATTGTACATATATCTCATTAAAGGTTATATTGCTCTAAAAATGAGCTTCTGGTTGAGATAATGATACTGGATCAAGATTTAGTTTATATTGAAGTGATTTGATTGGAATACCACAGTAGGAGGAAGTAAGGAAAAGGCCAAATGTGCTTATATTAGATGTAATTTAGTAAAAATGGAAAGTTCAGGCATTTCTGGCACATAGAGAACATTATAGCATTTTGACTGTTCACATTCATCTTTTAAGGTTCTCAGTTACAACATTTTCTTTTCTTGGTCCCTTAAAAATAATGACTAATTTTGCTCTGAGCCCATACCTTGAGATATTTTGGTATATGCTAATTCAAAGGATAAAATTTCCTTTGAAAGGCCCCACTTTAGCCTGCAGATTAGAAATAAAAAGTCTACTACCTAGGATTCTAAAATTACCAATACCATCAGATTCACATCATTAAATTGTTTTGAAGGCCTTATTCTGGGGTCTGGGAGAGGTAATCACCCATTCAGAATATCAGCTCCAGTGGTAGGTTCTGATTTTGTGACTCTATCCATCTACCTCATACTTTTCCTCCAGTATTAAACATGTGCCTTTGTAAGCACGGAAGGGCAGCCCATCGTCCATCTCGGGAGAATCACACTGCTGAGGTTCATGTTGTTACCTGCTGTGGTGTTGACCCCTGGCTTTTGGTGACTCGATGCACAATGGAATGAAATGCTCCCCAAACCGGCTTCATCCTTTTGGGGATATATAGGATGATTCCTCTCTGAATTTTTGGCAGATTTCCAGGCCTTTCTGCGCAGTCTATCGAACTCAGGTTTTGGGCATGGAAGGCTAGTATTCTACCCTGAACCACCAATGGTCCCCCTGAGTCTCTTAAGAGACCTATTCCACATTCCTCTTAATATCTGTAGTACTTAGTACTGACTTTTAGCAAACCCCTCCCCGGCCGATTTCTGGGCAGGTGAGTGGATATTTATTTCCTTCTTTCAAGGTAGGTCTCATCAATGCTCTAACCACTGAAATGTGAGAGGAAGTCTTGAGGGTCACATCCAGTTATCCACTTAAAGAGCTTGTGTTAGGTTGGGCTGTCTAGAGAAATAAAACCGGTGACCTTCACGTACGTATAAGAAAGAGTTTTATACCAAGAAGTAATTTTAGATCAAGAAGGCATTCCAGTCCAGTCTGACTCAAGTTCATGGGTCGAATGCGAGCCAGAGCCCTCTTCAGACTCCCCTAGCTGCAGGCTGATGAAGCAGGTAGGGGAAGCAGGAAGCAGATAGATTACAGGTCTGTGATACAGAGTCGTTGAATCCAGTGTTGGTGGGGGCATGGCAGGGTGCTGGCAACTCCCAGGATTGGTGGCCCACATGAGATCACCCTGCAAGCAGACACAGATTCCAAGCAAGGAAGGAAGGTGTGTGTGTGTGTGTGTGTGTGTGTGTGTGTGTGTGTGTGTGGGTGTGTGTGTGTGTGTGAAGGACCAGGGAGAGGTTCCCAGTGCTTCTCTTACAAAAAGGTCACACCCCAAGGAGGTATCACCATACTGTGACCTGATTGTCAGGTTGGACTCTGCCCCTGCACTTTCACACAGGTTCAAGTTGACATAAAATGGAACCGCCACAGCGCTTGTATGTGAATCACTGGGATCACTCCTTAGTCTCAGCAATCCGCAACCCTGCACCTGGTAGGCATGCTGGCAATCTGGGTTTCAGACCAGGGTGATGTGAGAGGAGCCCTCAGCTTGCCTGTGCAGGACACGGAGCAAGAGCAAGAAATAAACTTTCATGGTCGAAGCCCCTGGGCTCTGAGGTTTATTTCGTTAATGCAGCATTGCCTACCCCTGCCAGACTCTCGGGAATGACTTTTTCAAAAAGGTCTTGCATTCTCCATAGAGAGGGTGGGCTCTAGGGAGAAACAATGAATTACTTTCCAAGGAGACTCATATGAATGTTTGGCACGCCATTCTCATCGAGGCTTTTATGTCAGTATAGCCCTGATAGGCAATACACACTCTGTCCTGCCCACTCATCTTTTGTTGTTGTTGTTGTGGTCGCTGTGCTTGTTTTGTTACCATGGAAGAAGGCACTTGAAGGGATACTTTAGGAAGTGAATATGCGCAAGGCAGCTCAGCTGTGAATCAGCGTCCTTTGGAGAAAACAACCCGAGAAGGAATTGAAGAGTATTAGGCCTGAGGGAATGCAGCTAGCGAGTAACAGGCTATTAGCAAATTGGGTAGCTTTCAACATAACATAACGGGATAATATAAATAGGGATTCATACTCCAATCCAAGTTTTTATTGCAAGAAGTACAGTTGATGTGAGTGAGGGAGTAGCTGAGACAAAGATTGAGCCAGAAGAAACACATTTGTGTGTGTGTCAGACCACTTAATCCATTGCTGGACTCATTTTTAAGCCCAGGTTTTATAATTGTTATCAATTTGTCACCGTCTTAAAGCCCGAATGACTTGGGCTTCCCAACACTGCTGCAGATTATGAATTCAATCTGTTTTTGTTGCGGTATTCTTGGAGCTGGGCTTCCTTTCTCTTCTTCTGGTTAGTGGGGAAAGAGTCTCTTCCAAAGGTCTTCTGTTGGGCCTGGACTCGCCCAGACTTTTCAGAAGGCAGCTCTGGAAGGGAAGAAGCCACTGAAACGGGTCAAAACAGGTTTGTGCCTGTGTAGAACAAAGCAATGCCCTTTGCCTATTGTTCCATCTATAGCCACATGCACATATTAGCAGCAATAATGAAATATTGCTGCATTATCCCCAAAGCATGGGGCTCTGATAAGATAAAAGCTTTTTTCCCAGAGGGGTTGCTTAGTGTGTGGGGGTGGGAGATTGGAAAGAAAGGAAGTACATTAACCCTCTGGTTCTGATAGAAATGGCCCCTTCTGGGATGAAGAAAATGCCCACGTTAAACACGTGTGATTGTCCAAATCATAAGAGATCGGTTACGTTCGCTCTCTGTTATCTCCGGCTACAGAACTGGTAAGTGGTTAGGATGCTGCAGACTACTCCAAAGAGAAGTGACCCTGGAGCCATGCACAATGAATCAGAGAAGAAAAACAAACACCAACAATAAAGAAGGCAGAGCGAGGAAGCTTAGTGTGTGAGGGCCACTCAGATTACCCCCGGCTATCTAGAGTGTGAAATGTGGACCCACGTGTCTTTTTCTCATGTCCTGGGATGAAGCTCTCCCTTGAGGATTGTGTGTCTTCCTTAACTGCATTCTTCACCATGAGCATATCCACAACATACATGTAGGTGATGAAGTAGAATTTTAACACGAGGAGCTGCGACTGGACCACCTAAATTTTGGAGCACACACAGCACACAGATTTCGTATACGCTCTTCCTATATCCACATCTTCCCTCCTCTTAGTCTGCACATGAATTTTGTGTTTGAAATGGTTTGTTTTTAAAAATAATTATATATCTATGGATCCATAGGAGTACATCAGCATATAGGATGCACACTAGATATACACCCATATGTCCATTGGATCTAATGTTACTGTTAAATGCCATCTAGGGAGTTCTGACTCACAGTCACTCCGTGGACAACAGGGTGAGACCCGGCTTGGTCCTGCACCGTGCCGCTCACAAACATTGCTATGCCTGAGCCCATCCCTGCACTGCAGCCACGTGTCAAATCCCTCTCTTTGAGAGTCTTCCTTATGTTAATTAAATGTTCCACTTTACTTTCTCCAGTGTGTACTGCATTCGAATAACGTGTCCGAAACACTGGAGACCAAGTTTTTCCATCCTTGTTTATAAGGACAGTTCTAATGGTCCTTCTTCCAAGAAAGGAGTTATTTGTTCATTTAGTTAGTAAGTTTGGGATAGGACCTATACTGAACTTATCCACAGAGTGGAAGTAATGATTGCAGAAAGCCAAATGTTTGTTACGATAACTCCTGCATCACAATTAAAATCCAAACAGTTAAAAAAAAAAAAACCTGTCAACTCAACCCAAACCAACTACTTCGGAATCAATCGCTTTTCCGAGGCCACAGTAACACTTACATATGGTTTAGACTTGAGGTAAAGTCCCACCTTGCTCAAAAAGAATTACATCAAAAGACAAAACGGTGTTTTTCACAGAGCTACAGTCCACTGGAATCACTCACACTGGACAGCTGTCAGAGCATTTGGAGTCCTGGGATCCTAAGGAATCCAGGTATCCTTTCAAAAGCCTTCTGTTGTCCTTTCTTCCCAACCAGAGACTGTGGATATATGGAAGGACCCCACCATCTGCCATTGTAGCCTTGATAAGCAAGATCAACGCTTCATTTCCTCACATAGTGACGAGGGGTTAGGTGCTTTACCTTTAAGTCTTTTGATGCATCCCGAACAGTTCAAGTACCTGGGCGGTGAGGTCCTCCAGGATGGCTGCATTGTACACAGGGGCAGTAGCGCTTACACGCCCATGGTTGGCCATACTAGATTTCAAGTGTCGATGAATACGGTCCACCAGGAGCTGCAAGCCTCTGTCTTGGCCTTTCCATGGTCCTTACCACCAGCCATTTCCAATTCTGCTGACTCTCCAACCAGCAAGGCAGGGAAACACCTAGTGAGATCCTAGCAGCTACTCCATCGCACGGTGCATCAAACCAACCCAGAGGGACTCATTCTTCTGGTAGCCCATGGTATATTCCGCAGTCTTCCCAATGTCATAATGGACAGGTATCAATTCCTCCTCAGTCTTCCTTATTCATTGTCCAACTTTCACGTACCTTTTGGGTGATTGAACAACCATGGCTTGGGTCAGGTGCCCCTTAATCTTCCTGGTGTGATCATTGCTTTTTGACACTTTAGAAAGGTCGTTTGGAGCATCCTTGTCAATGCACTACATCATTCGCTTGCTTAACTGCTGGGCTCATGACTGTAGATCCAAGTAAAATGAAGTCCTGAACAACTGTAGTATTTTCTGCATCTAATATGACATTGCTTATGGGTCCAGGGGATTTCTGTTTTCCTTATGTTGAAAGTTACTCATACCGAAGCTGTAATCTTTGATATTCATCGGTAAGCGCTCCAAGTTCTTTTGACCTTCGGCAGGCAAGGTGGTTTCATCTGTATAGCACAGGTTGTTAATAAGTCTTTCTTCACTTTTGCTGTCTTGGTCTTCTTTATATAGTCTTATCTCCTCAGATTAGCGCCAAGCGTACAGATTGAATAAGTGTGGTGAAACATAAAACCCCGATGCACATATTTCCTGATTTGAAACAAGACAATATCCCCATTGTTTGATGGGACTGACTGCCCCTCAGTCTGTGTACGGGGTTTATAGGAACTCTATTGTTAGGAATCTTCCATTCTCCACAATGTTGCTCATTCAGTATCATGATCCTGACAGGTAAGGATCAATGAATCACAGGTAATCATTCTTCTGTTAGTCTCTGTTTTCAGACATCAGCAATGAGCTCCCTCGTTCTATGTCCTCTTCTGAATCTGGATTGGATTTCAGATAGTTCCTTACTGATGTCCTGCTCTAATTTTACTTGCCTGTCATCTGAATAATTGTGTGTTGTTGTACGCGCCATCGAGTAACTTCCATCTCAGAGCGACCCGGTGTAGAGCAGCAGGAAGCACGGTTGAGTCCCGAGACATCTTCTCAACAACATTGTTTGATAATTTCCACATTCTGTCCGATAACTGCCCCCCCTTCTTTTTAATTTGGAAGGAGCACAAATATCAATCTCTTTCAGTTGGTTAGCCTGAAAACTGTCTTCCAAATTTCCTTGCACAGATGAGCAAGTGCTTCCAGCATGGCGAGTAGTTGTTAAGATTCCACCAACTCGTAGAGCTTTGTCTTCCACCAGCGCCTTCAGCGCAGTTTGGATTTCTTCCTTCCATATCATAAATTCTTGATCACATGCTACCTTCTGAAATAGTTAGATATTAACTCATTCCTTTGGGTACTTTCACTCCCCCATCCCCATCCCCATCCCCACCCCCTGCTCATCTTTTGACGCTTCCTGCCTTGTTCAATTCTATGCTCAGAGACTCTTTCCAATATTGCTATTCAAGGCTTGATTTTTTTCTTTGATTTTTCGATATGAAAAATGCTATGAAAACGAAATCCATGCCCAGGCATTCCCTAGAGGAGGTTGGGGTAGAGAATCAGGCGAGCCCAGCCGGCCATAAAGTCTAAAGGACATGCAAATTCAGGCCCTGGACCAAGGAAGGCAACAAGCCTGGGTGGGCCCACTCTAGACCAGGTGGGCTTGATTCAGCCAATGGGGTCTACCGGCACCGTTGACCACGCCTCCCAGCGGAAGTCCCTAAAAAGCCAGAATCCCGAGCCCAAGGTCCTCTTTTCCAGCTGCTCCTGAACTGCGGGTTTCTCTGGCCTCAGGTTTCCACACGTGTGGTTGTGAAGTGCCCTGAGGGTGCCTGTGTCAAACCTGGAACTCCTTCTATCCTTTGTAGAAACCCACTTGGATCACAAACCACACGTGAATTCGGAGTGAATTCTTTCTCCTTGGAAGCCAAGGACTGAGGTATTTCTAACCCTGAGAAACCTAACATTTTGGTTTTTGCACATTTCGCTATAATACTTATTCTCTCTTCTGGAGTCACCTTTTGAAATCTTCCATCCAGCTCTCTTAGGTCACCTTTTATTTTAATTTTATTTTTTTTAACCATTTCTTTTAGCTATTGCAAGTTCACGAGAAAGTTTCAACGTATGTTCTGACTTTCATGTTGGCCTTTTCTATCTTCCTAATTAGCTGCTACTTTCTTCATATATGCTGCCCTTGATATCATCGCACAACTAATGATGTGCCACAATTAGTATGAAATAGAGCAAATGTATTCTTAAGATGATCTCTACATTCAGGTTGGATATTCTCAGGGTTGTATTTTGGCTCTTGTGAACTTGTTTCAGTTTTCTTCAGCTTCAACTTGAACTTCTATATGAGCAACTGGTGGTCTGTTCTTCAGTCATCTCTGGGCTTGTTCTGACTGTGTGCCTAGATATATACTATAGATCCATAGGTCAATGTATAGACATATCTCCATATAGCATATTGTTTGGTTTGGCTTTTATTGAGCTTTATAAAAATGATGCACTCTGTGTAGTTTACTGAAACTTGCTATTTTTTCCTTATTGTTCTATTTCTAAGGTTCATTCTGGCTGTTTTGCTATGTTCTGGTTGGTTTACGTTGCCTACTCAATAATTTTCTGTCATGTAGCTATACTACTATTTTTTTCATCTGTTCTGTTGGTGGATGTGTGGATTGTTTCTAGGGTTTTGCTGCTATAAACAGAGAAGCTACAAATCGTCTTATTCGTGTCTTATGGGAGACACGGACAAGGTTTCTCTGGAGTATTACCCTTGGTTGTAGTTTATGTGAAGATTCAACGTCATGACAGAATGACACATTTCCCCCCCTGAAGTCATTGTACCAACTTGATTTCCTACCATCAGTGTATATTTATGGATAAAATTTCCTATAAATCTAAATCTCTTAGCGCTTGATATTGAAAAACTTCATAGTTTGTGCCAATCTCATGTATAAAGAACCTTCAAAAGTTTGTGGGACAATGACATCAAAAGATGATAGAATTTTCCGTGAACTTTTGGAAGCACTCTTACATACAATGGTAATTCTTTACAGCTTCGTGTTCACTAATGAGTTTGAGCATCTTGGCAAATACTTATTGACGATTTATGCTACTTTTTTTCAACTAGCAAGTGAACAATATAGTAAGCTCTCATTAAAAGGAAAACAAAGGTCAGGGATTGAAGTCTTTCCTAATGAACTCCACACCCAGTAGATAACAGATCATGGATACTGAATGGCCAGGAACTAAGAAATGGTACGAAAGTGTACTCAGTGCCCTTGGGAATGCCTTAAGATCCTATAATTGTATAATAATTTGTGCTTAGTGAGCAGCATTGAAATATGTGTACTGGTAATGACACATGCTATTTAAAGTTTTCCTATATGGCTATATCAATCAGTTAGTATTTTTTGGTTGTACACAGTAGAAACCCATGTTGGCTAACTTATACCAACAGAGAATATTCATGAACAGCTCTTTTCATTATAGCACGAAAACTTGAACGCTGAAATACCCATCAGATGGAGAATGCTGTTGGGGAGGGCACCCGGAGTGAAGGCCCCATTGACAGAGCCTGTGATTAGGGGAGGCCCTTACCCCAATGGAAATCTAACTGTTATTACTATAAGAAAGGGTTCAGTAAACAACAGATCCCAAACAGCACTATTCACCAGCGTTTTCTTTTTAAAATTTTTAGAACTACTTTGAGGAGTTGGACAATTTTCAAAAAAGATAGCAACTTGAATGGGGGAAAATTGATCCTGAGAAAACATTGTTGAATTATTTGTCTAGCTGTACTGATCTTCACTTTGGATGGAGTTTTCCTTAGTAAGCTAATTTTTAATAGGATTGGCTAATTTATGCTAGGATGTGAAGATGATGATTTTGTTCAGGGAAGGCAGAGAAGTTCAGCTTCAGTTTAACTCTGACCCATCAATATTAGTGGCCTGGGTGTTCATTTGCTCATTTGTGGCCTCATCTGAGACAACTGTGAGCTAACTAGTGTATGGGTGGCATGCAGTCTCATAACCCAGGGACTGCTAAAATTTATTTGGACTCTTATTGGCAGGGACCATCATTCAACCATAGCTTTTCATCAAAGGTTAAGACAGGTATCAATTTTAATGAACAGTAAATCCGAAGTTTGAGTAAGGCAGACATGGAGTACCTTGTTTCCATCAGGGTTCCATGAATGTCAGCTTATTCCCAGCAGGGTGCCAGATTCTGAACTTCCATTACAGTGGAGGTAGGGGCAATGCGATTTTGAAAGCAAAAGACAATGTTATGTAGTAAGAATCATTTTGCTTTAGCTTTATGTTGAGAAGCATTATATATTATGAAAATATATAATGAAAACAATTTAGGTATTCAAATAGTGCCCTGAGCGGGAGGAGCCACGTGGAGACCCCTGCCAGAGCTGAGATGCTTACCACGCCACTGGATTCACAATACTTCCCACCCACATGCTATGATCATCCTGCATTCGGCATCATTGCCTGTGTTTTGAGAGTCTGAAGAGTAATTTACAGATTGGTATCAGACATATGGGCTAATATCGGACTTATGGTCTTGATCTGGACTGGGTTGGGATGGTTTCTCAATATTCAATTGCTCTTGTATATAAAGCTCTTTCTTATATACACATGAGTGTCTATGAATTTGTTTCTCTAGTCTGCCCAGACTAACACTGTAATCTTTCTTGGATAATGCTATATTTGGAATTATGATAAAACGTGTGCAAAAGCAATTCAAATACAAATTTGATTTTTCTCCTGTAATGAGGAGTACAATATTTGATAATATGCAATATTGGATAATTATTCCTTGCATAGCTGTGCAGGATTATATCAATATATTCTAATAGTAATTGTTTATGAAGGAGCATCAAGATAATCTTTATTTTAATTGATGAAGGAAAAATTAAGGCCCACTGGATACTATATCTCTGTGATTACCTCTGGACTGCATCAGACTCCTTTTATGCTCCTCTTTAAAAATGAGCCAGGTCTTTCATGATGGTGTGGGAAAGGGAAGACAGCCCAGAAGAGGCTCACTCCCCTTTGATGGGATGGACTACATCGAGAGGCTGGGGAATAGCAACTTGTGGCATGGTCCAAGGGCTCAGTTTGGCTTTTTATGACCTCTGACGTCTTTGGTAAGCTGAAAATGTAACCCATTTGGCTGGTAATATTGGATAGTAATATCACCCCAATACTGGATTATCCGCTTTTGGTTGTCTTGGAGTCTAGTCCAGCTCGTGGAGACCCTGTGTAGGTGATAGTTGAGTAGTGCTTCCTCAGGTTTCCAATGATGGAAAAATTGGGAAGCATCTTATCAGGCCTTTCTTCGGAGGCATGTCCAGGTGGACAGAACCTCCTGCATTTCAGTTAGCAGCTGAGTGTGTTAATTCATACCACCTGCTTTTCACGTAGACAAAAGGCCTTGAATTAATAAGCATGTAATCCTTTTATATAGGACAGGGTTTAGAGTGTTGATAGACCCACGATCTCCCTTTTATGTCTTTTCGTTGGCCAACAGCTCTCCCACCTGAGTCCCCAGGCCGATGGTGCTGCTCCTCTGGTCCATGCACCCTGGACTAAAGCGCAGCGTTTTGTGCAGCTGTTATTTTTCAGCTCTCGCCCTAGCCAACAAACTTGCACAGCGTGATCTTCCCTTTAATTTAGAATTTGTCTTATTTCTTGGCTGCTGGCTGCCTTCAGAAAGGAATGAGCATCTCAGTGAGTAAATGTAACCAACTCCCCAACCCTCACCCTCCTCTCTCCCCAGCAATCATTAGCGGGAACATCTGTTCACCTTGCACACAGAGCATGATAGAGCTCACACTGGGATTTTGGGTTAGGATGTTTTCAACATTAATTATTTACTAGACTGAACACTTCTGAAAAGAAGGAATAGTGTCCTAAATTGAGCCTAAGTATAAGGCCTGGTACTTATTAGGGCCCCAGAAAGATTTGTTCTAATGCACTGCCTATTTACATCAGAGACCTTAACTCTAGATGGTTGATAGAAGAGGGGAGTCAGGCGAGTCAGATTTTGTCAGTGAAGTTGATGCTACAACTCATCCTTCCTTGGAGGCAAATTGGGCACCTTATTCTTCTGCCTGGTTCTGCTTCCACATTTATCTTTAACTCTGAGAGACAGTAGTAAGTAAGGGTTTGTCTCTGAGGCCAGGCAGACTGGGGGCTGATCACCAGCTGTACTGCTTTCTAGCTTAGAACTTTGGATCAAATAACTTAAAAATGTTATGGCTCAGCAGTCCTATCTCGAAAATGGAGATGAATAACAGTGACTAATTTAGTGTAGTATTTTGAGACAATATTGGTAAAATACACGCAGTGAATTCTCCCTGACTGAGCAATATCAATGATCATTGTACAAACACTAAAAAGATTATGATTCCCACCACAGAAATGCTGGGGCCAACTTTTCCATAGAGCTTCAAAGACAGGAATTTTTCATGTTCTAAAATAGTTTTTCAGAGTAAATGATTATTTGCTTTACTTTCCTGTCGCCATAGTAGATATTCAATGTGGGTTGCAACAGTATACTTATTTTGTGGCACGAAATACATCTTTTACTCTAGTAACTGACAGCAAAGATATGTTTTTAATTAGCCATGATGAAGGCATCTTCAAACCTACCGTTCTCTATGAATTTAGTCAATACTTAGCCATGTGTTGTGTATCAATCTGCTATAGCCGTATAACCCAAACTCTAAATGCAGAGTGCTTTAATCCTTTATTCTGATTCACGTAGGCTGGGCTGGGTGGGACGTCTCTGCTTCAAGCTGTAGGTCAAAGCTCAGGTCCTTGGAGGTTGGGCTCCACGTGAGGCACAAGAGAACAAGGCTGTCTGTAGAGGCAAATTGTAAGCCTTTGTCTGTATCATATATGTTAACATTCCACTAGTAAAGCATGTCAGGTGGCTGAGGCCAAATCAAGGTCAGGAAAAGATTTTTTCCCCCCTACGGAAGTCAGTAGCAAGTATTTTTGAGCAATAGTCAATCTACCACAAAATACAACAACAGGAGACCATTCTCAATTGAAGCCAGTATATTAGCTAATGATTTCTTGCCCAGGAAGGTACATAGCAATAGGGGTGGATAAAGGGTTTCTTTCTTTCTCTCTCTCTTTCTCTCTTTCTTTCTAGGAACACATCTTCAACCACCGTTGCATCACTAATGCTCAGAATTTAGAATGTTCAGTTCTGTATGTGTAAGGGGGCAGTATGCAACGGAGCTTTAAAACTACAGCACTTAAGAAAATAGACTGAAGTGAGCCCTAGGGGATATTGCTAAAGAGATTGCTATTACTTCTAGCAGTACAATTTATGCTTCTTCCGAGAATACTATTTTGGGGTTTTTTTAATAAAAAAAAACTAAGTTGTCTTTCTGCTGTCTTTGATGGCATAGCTTCTGAAATGTCAGGTTCGGCTTTGCGTGTTTTGTGTAGTCGGAACTTTTATTTTTAGGGTCTTTTTCAGTAATAAAGGCATAGGGGAAAAAAACTATGGATTTATTCTGCATTTTAGATTTCTAGGTGTATGTGCAGGGCAGGGGTGGGTGTAACATTTTTAGTGAAATCTTAAAGTTCCTGCCTTCGTATCCAGTACTGGCCATGGATAAATTCATGCAACAAACTTCAAACACAATTCAGTGACTACAGACAGGCCACTCTGGCATTTATCACCTGCATATAAACATGTCATGCTGGTTTCATTACATGTTTCTATAAACTTTTATAGTAATTTTTTTTTCCTTCCAAGCGATAAAAGATTAGATTTTATTTAAAAAGTCAAATGTTGTTAGGTCCTGTCAAGTCAGGGACCACTCATAGCAATCGTGCTTAACGGAATGAAACCGCACCCTTCCTGCCTCCATCCTCACTCCATCCTCACTTATTCTTAGGAGCGAGCCCATTGGTGTGTCCACCCTTCTTGGCCAGGTCTTTCTCGTTGCCGCTGTCCCTGAGATTTACCAAGCACGATGTCTTTTTCCAGGCACCAGACTCTCTTGATAACATGCCCAAAGTCCGTGAAATGAAAGCCTCCTATTCTTGCTTTGAAAGAACGTTTTGGCTAGATTTCTTTCACGACATATTTGTTTGTTCTTGGGAAGGTCATGATACTTCCACTCTTCTTAACATCACAATTCAGAGGCTTCAGTTCTTGAGTCTTCCATGTTCACTGTCCAACTTTCACATGCATATGAGGCGACTGAAAATACCACGGCTGGGGTCAGGTGTTCCTTCGTTTTCAGAGAAACATCCTTGCTTTTCAATACTTTCATGCGGATGTGTGCAGTAGTTTCATCCAATGCAATGTGTTAGTTCATCTCTGCCACTTCCGTGAACATGGATTGTGGATCCAAGCAAGGCAAAATCCTTGACCTTTACCAATGGGTGAATTTATCAGTGTGAATTTTAATTCACACTGAAGGCTACAATCCTTCATCCTTATCAGCAGGTATTTAAAATCCTCCTCACTTTCGGCAAGCGAGGCTGTGTCATTTGCATATCGCATGTGGGTGGTTAATAAGCCTTCCTCCAATCCCGACGCCATGGTCTTCTTCATAATGCACTTCTCTGATACAGATAGAATAGTATGGTGAGAGGATCCAGCCCTGGCACAATTTTTCTTGATTTTTAAGACAGTGTCACATTCCCTTGTTCTGTTTGCACAACTGCCTCACGATCCAGATAAAGTTTGCACATGAGCACAATTAAGTGTCCGGAATTTCCATTTCTGTCAAGGCTATTCATTGTTAGTTTATTATGGTCCACACAGTAGAATTCCTGTTCATAGTCAATAAAACACAAATCAACATCTTTCTGTTATTTTCTGCTTTTAGCCCAGATCCATCTGATGTCAGCAATGGTATCCTTTGTTCCAAATCCTCTTCCGAATCTGGTCTGAATGTCTGGCTGCTCTCTGTGAACACACTGCTTCAACAGTTGTTGGATGATCTTCAGCAAAATTTTACATGTGATTGAATGATATTATTCTATAATTTGTGCATTCTGGTGGATCACCTTTCTTTAGAATGGGTATAAATATGGACCTCTTCCCTTCATCTGGGTAGGTAAATGTCTTCCAAATTTCTTGGCAAAGGTGAGAGCACACTTCTGGTGCTTCATTAGCTTGCTGAATGTTTCAGTTGGTATTCTATCAATTCCTGGAGCCTTGTTTTTGGCTAAATGCCTCCGTGCAGCTTGGACTTCTTCCATCATTATCGTTGGTTCTTGATCACATGCTATCTCCTGAAATGGTAGAATGTTGACTAGTTCTTTTTGGTACAATGACTGTGTATTATTTCTGTCTTTGGCTGCATCCTGCATCATTCAATATTTAGAATCTTTCAACATTGCAATTTGAAGTTTAATTCCCCCCTCCTCCCCCAGTTCTTTCATTTTAAGATATAGTGAGTATGATCGTCCTCTTTGGTTTTCTAACTCTAGATATTTTCATATTTCATTATAATATTTTACTTTATTTTTTGAACCGCCCTTTGAAATGTTCTGTTCAGCTCTGTGACTTCATCATTTCTTCCATTTGCTTTGGCTAGTGTATGATTAAGAACAAGTTTCAGAGTCTCTTCTGACATCCACTTTGCTTTTTCTTTTTTGTCAATGACCTTGAGTTTGTTCATGAATGATCTTCTTGATGTCCTTCTACAGCTCATTAGGTCTTCTGTCATTGGTGTTCAATGCATTAAGTCTGTTTTTGACATGTTCTCCACATTCTGGTGGGATATACTGGGATATACTCCAGGTGGTATTTTGATTCTTGTGCACTTGTGTTTTCTTTAGCTTTCTTCTGAACGTACACACGAGCAATTAATTGATGGTCTGTTTCACAGTCTCTTTAGAGTCATCCCCTTGTTTTAGCTGCTGGTAGTGAGCTTCTCCATGGTCTCCTCCCACAGATGGAGTCAGCCTGATTTCTACATGTTCTTTCTGGAGAAATTCACACGAATAGTCACCTTTTGTGTTGTTGAAAAATGTATTAGCTATCAAGAGGTTGTGTATCTTACAGAATTCTATCATGCAATCTCCAGATTCATTTCTATCAACAAGGCCATATTTTCCAACTAGTCTTCCTTCCTCCTCGTTTCCAACTTTTATGTTCCAATGGTCAGGAATGATCGATGCCTTTTGATTGTATTCAGACTGAAGATGTTGGTAGAATCCTTCAGTTTCTTCATCACTAGTTTTAGTGGTTGGTGTATAAATTTGAATAATAGTTGTATTGACTGGATTTCCTTGTATTTAGATATTTTCCTATCAAAGACAGCCCTATACTTCAAGATGGATCTAGAAGTATCCTTTTTGATGATGAAGCCTGTAGCAATTACATAATTTCATGTTAACTTGATAAATAAGTGTAGGGGTGGAGTCTAGCCTGTCAATCAGGTCACAGCCTGATGATACCTCTTTGTGGGTGTGACTTCATGAGGATTCTGGGAATTCCTCTCTCTCCCTTCATCTTCCTGTGGACAAGCCAGGTGGCGACTTGCTGAGACCTGCAAGGAGCCCTCATCTCTGCTTCACCTTCTTGTTGGTGAGCCATGTGGCTGAGAGTTACCAGAGCCTGAGATGCTTCCACTCCCATTGGATCCACAAGACTCTGCATCACCAGCCTGTGATCTTCCTGCATTCTCCATCATTGAATGTGGCTACATGCATCTGAAGAGGATTTATGGACTAGTATCGGACTTATGGACTTAATCTGGACAATGCTGGGATGTTTTCTTAATATGCAATTACTCTTTGATATAAAGCTCTTTCATGTGTGTGTGTGTGTGTGTGTGTGTGTGTGTGTGTGTGTCTGTCTGTCTGTCTGGATTTGTTTCTGTAGTCAACCTAGACAAACACAGAGCCAGTCCTCTTGAACCTGTCATCCCTGGCATAGTAAGCCAGGGCTGCCAGATTCAAAATGACAACCCATTTCAGCTCACTCATGCCTAGGTTATCGATCTTTATGCGGCCTTTTCACTGTTGATGACTTCCGATTGTCCTAGGTTCATATTTCATGCCTTCCATGTTCACATTATTACTAGAGGTTTGCAGCTGTTTCTTTTCACTTTGAGTCATGCCCCATCAGCAAATCAAGGTCCTCAAAGCTTTATTCCCACAGGCTTACTTCATCCATGTCATTCTGTCAACTCTACTTTGAGAAGGCAGTTCTTCCTCAATCCTATTTTGAGTGCCATTCTACCTGAGCGGCTCATCTTCTGGTACCATCTCCATCAGTGTTCTGCTGGTCTATTTGAGGTGTTCAGGATCTGACAATGCTTTGATACGATCTGTAAGGTTTCCAGTAGCAAATTCCTCTGACGTGACAGACTATTCCTTCTTCATAGTCTGTCGAGGGCTCTGCTGAAACCTGCTGACTTTAGAAGACCCTGTTGGTATTTGCAGTATCAGTGACATAACTTAGAGGATCACCGCAACACACAAACTCCCACAAACAGACAAGTGCTGAAGGTGCTCAAGCGTTCAATTGCAAACCACCCTTATTTTGCTTGTATAGACCACAAGTATTTGATTAAGTTGTCATGTCCCCCAAACGTACTCAAATGTTTATTTCCTAGTTTTACAGTTTCTAGAATTTGAGTTACTAATTTTAAACTTATTTTGTGAATTTGTAAAGGTCTACAGAGCAAATAATGAGCTTTACATTCAACAATTTAGCTTTACTTCATTCATTTGATCACCTCAATGCCAGCATCGCTTAACCAATTTCTATCCTTATTTCCTTGTTTCTTTGTGGTTACTAACCTTTCTTCTACTTCTTTCTTTTTTTTTAATTAAAATTTTTTTCTTTTTCTTTAGTTATTTTAAAAATTTAGATCATTTTATTGGGGGCTCTTACAACTCTTGTTACAATTCATACATCAGTTGGATCCGTCATTTTAGTACATATATTGCCATCGTTCTTTTCTACACATTTACTTTCCATTGAGCCCTTGGGATCAACTCCTCCTTTCCCCTCTCCCCCCAACTCTTGTGGCCCCTTGATAGGTTATAGATTGTTATTATTTTCATATCTCACACCGACTGCTGTTTCCCTTTCCTTCTGGTTTCTGTTGTTCTTCCCCCTGAATGGGGGTGTGTGGTTATGTGCCATTCATTGCGATTGGTAACCCCTCCCCACTCCCTCTCCCCTTCTTCCCCCTATCCTTTTGGTATCAATATTCCCATTCCTGTTCCTGGTTTCCATGTGTCGTGAATTTTACCTCTTGCCTATACCTATATACATGCTCCCGTCTAGTCCAGAGTGGGAACAGCACTAGGGTCATGATAGTGGGGGGTGAGGAGGCCCCAGGAGAGCAGAGGTATATTGCATGACCCATTAGTGTTCTACTACGCCCTGATTGACCCATCCCCTCCCTGCAACCCCTCTGTGGGGGGATGTTCCATTGTCCATAGATAGGCTTTGGGTCTCTGCTCCAACCCCACTCATTCTCACTAACTCATTTTTGTTTGCTTGTTGTTTGTTATGAATCTTCTGATGCCCGTTGCCTGGTCATGATGATACCTCATGATCACACCGGCTCTTTGGCAGGTTGGATGGCCACTTGTTTAACTTCAAGCCTTTAAAACCCCAGACATTATATCTTTCAATAGCCGGGCACCCTCCTCTGTCTTCACCACATCTGCTTATGCACCATTTTGTCTTCAGCGATCATGTGTGTGGGGTGGTGGGGGTGGGGGTGGGGTGGGGTTTGACGGGGTGAGCATCACAAAATGCCAATTTGTTCGAACAAAGTGTACTTGTATTGAGAGAAGGTATGAGCTGAGGCCCAAGGTCCATCTGCAGCCTCAGTGTATTGCCTTATAAATATATGTACATAGGCTAATACTTCTGTTTTTTATGGATTAATGTATTTACATAAGTACACACCTCGGTTAATATCCCTATCTATTACTTTGCTTCCTAAAGCTTATCTCTCTTTCCTTTTGCCTCCTCCTGCCCCACCATCACATTTCCCCTTCTTCCACCTCTTAGTGCTTCCTCTCCACTAGCTTGGTGTTGCTGTAATACTCATAGGACCTCTACACTCTCCTAGGTGTTGGATTTGATCCCCTAGTTGTTCCCCTGTCCATGACACGGTCCACTTTACCACACCCTTCTCCCCACCTCCTTCTTTCCCCTAGACCCTCCAGGACCATTGGTCCTGCAGCTTTCTCCCCGAGCTTCCCTCCCAATGTCCGTCCCATATCAGTAGGCAACCAGCAATGTCCTAGCCCGAACAATAAGAAAACATGAAGTTGAAAAAAGAGGAGAGAAAAAAGCAAAAACGTACATAGATCCCGGTCTGTTCACTGGCCCCCATGAGTCCCTCCCCCCTGCTCTGGGGGAGATTCAGAGGCTGCCCTTCCCAGCCCGAGGTCCATGCTTGGGGCTCCTGAGGCCCTCTGTGGACCAGCTTTACTCCAGTTGCTGATCTGCTATGCTCCCTTCTTAGATTTCCCCACTGCGGGGGAGTCAGTGCACACTGTCTCTCTTCCATGTGTCCCCATTAATGCCCCCGGGTTTGATGTCCCTGCACGGAGCTGCTAAGGCACCGAGAGGCCTGTGGGACTGCGAACAACTTAAGACATGTTGTCCCCCAACTAGAGTGTACTCACCAGGCCTGCTGTGCCAATATGGAGTCTAGGCCGACTGTCCCGTTCTCTTTCCTTCTTGGTTGCTTCCGTGTGGACATGGTAAGCCAGTTATTTCCCCCACCTGATGGTCTAATGTCGTTCTCTGTGACACACACTTCCAGGGCGGTGGTCAGAGTGGCTCTGGTTGGGGCTGGCCCTGTAGTGTAGCCTTTTCATGGATTCCTCCACGTGGTTCTGTTGCCCTCCTGGTTTGGTGTGTCATGGTGGGATCTATATGCACACTCCAATGCTGTGGAGACACAACCAATACCCTCCCCCTGGGTGGGTTAGTGCCCTGCTCCCCCCATGTCATCATCTCAGTTTCTCCCCACCCCCATTCTCCCTCCTCCTTCCCCCTTTCCCCTTCTTTATGTCGGATTCACATGGACCTCCTTGGGTGTGGTCTGACCTCCACCCGACTGCCTGTGTCTCCACCTGTGTATTGTGTGATGAGTGTCTTTTCTCCTGTTCCTGCGGTGCTGTTTATACCGACCTCAGGAAACTCATGTTAGACTTGTCCTTTTGTGATAGGATGACCTCACTTAGGGTTACTAACCCTTCTCAACTTGGTCCATGGCTAAAGGCTACCCTTTTGATCTCACATGGTTGGTGATGGGGTGTGCTGACCTCACCAGTATTCTTGTTCCCCATAGACACTCATCCATTGTTCGACGGAAAATTGAGCCACTGGGATGAACTCCGTTACAGAGCTGAAGAATGACTCAAAGCCATAGTCGTGGGAGTCTACCATTTGCTATCTAACCAGTAAGTCCCATTTTAAAAAATAATTTTGAGTTTTGGTCCACATTTTTCACCTCTTCTATCCAGGACCTTCCTGCGTCATTCCTTTCGGAGAAGGTAGTAGTGTTTGGACACCATGGAGTCCTGCAGGTCTCAGGGTTGTGGAGACTGGTGTGTGCATGGTGTGACAGTACACTGGACTAATTGTTTCCATGTGCCTTATATTTTCACAAGGCTTCTTTCTTCTCACAGAGGGATATTGTTAGTAGTACCTTGGATGGCTGCTCATGAGCTTATAAGACCTCCTTATAAGCTTGTCTTTAGGAACTATGCTGTGCCCATTGTCCCATGGTATGGTCCTACGCCCTCAGGCTGAGTGACTTATTCTCATCAGGTGTTTGGTTATGCCTAAGAAATTTTTAAATAACCTTGAGAGTACAATTGTATTAAATTAATCACTCTGCAACGAGTTTACCATCAAGGTTAGCAATCCGAAGTATCCAAATCTTCTGAGTTTAGAAATAAAAAGAAACTCGATCTAAAGCCAAGGTCTTCACTTTTAGCCAGACATTGGAAAGTTCTGGAAAATCTTTAAAGAATATTCATCTCCAGAGAGGTTCATTTAATAGGCCCACATTGTGGAAATATGTGTTGCTCCCCTAGTGAATTAAATGCGCAGCTAGGATGGTAAGCTTCTGCTCCGAAGCCTTGCTAGTTTATTTTGCCATCCAAACAGCTAGCTGCCTGCAGATCCTGTTTTAGTGCTCTGCACCACAGGGGTGGGAGGGGGCCTTAAGTAATCGGTTGCTGTCACTGTGTCTGGAGTGTGGGATGTTATCACTGAATTGAATCTTCACAAAAAGCCCATGAGTGAGCATTGCTATCCGAATCTGATGGGCTAGTAAACAGAGCTCAGGAAAGTTATATAACTTTCAATCACAAAGTTAGGATTCTAACCTAAATGATCAGTTTTAAAGCTCTGGGTTCTTGCTGACACCAAGATAAGGCAGAATAAGCAGGTTTTTTCTTTTTTTCCCCTCCATGTGTATTAGTCTGGGTACTTTAGAGAAACAAATCCACAGAAACGCATGTATAAGAGAGAGTTTTATATAAAGGTTAAGTGTGCATCAAGAAAACATCCCAACCCAGTGCTGCTCAAGCCCACAAGTCCAACATTAACCCATATGTCCAACACCAATCCACAAAGTCCTCCTCCGTCTCACAAAACACACACTATGATGCTAACTGCAGGAGGAAAGTCGAATCAGTGAACGTGTAAGCATCTCAGAGCTGGTAGGGGTCTCCACATGGTTGCTCCAGCACCCTGGACTGCATCGGGGTAGGTCCATGTGGCTTCTCCTGGGGGATGTCTTGCAGGAAGTGAGCCTTGCCAGCTGAAGCAGGGAACTGGCTAAGGCAGCTGCACCCTGGTCCCACCATCAGAAAGCAAGAGACCGGAGAACTAGAAAGGTGAGGCTCACCGAGCCATTTATCCCTCTGCCCTTGAATTACCCCCATGTGTGTTTATCGGCCACGTTGGCACAATAAACTAACTACCTCACCATGGTAGTGCTGTGGGTTAAACTTTCAGACCCTAAGGTCAGCAGTTCAAACTGACCAGCGGTTTCCAGGGAGAACGATGAGACTGTGCTCCTCTGAAGATTTATATCCTTGGAAACGTTATATAGAGCTGCTACGAGTCAGGATCCAGTTGATGGCAATTCGTTTGGAAGTACACAAAACAGTAACAACTGCCTTCGAAGATATAGATCGGTTTTTCACCTGTGCGTGTATTGAGGGGCACATAAAAAGCAGAATGAATACGAAACTGAGATATGAACAGTCAGCAATCATGTTATTGATATGCAAATTAAGGGAAGTATGATAATAAAGGGATATGGGACAGTAAAGGGCAGTTAGATGTTAGGGGGATAGCTGTAGGCTGTATGTCTATGCATGTGCAGGTTAAAGATAACTTGCCAGATGTTTCTGTGATTACAGAGGGTTGATGAGGTGGTGGGGGGTGGGCCGGGAGTAAAGGCAATTTCTGTACTTGTTTAGAAAGGGTATTGAGATTTTAGAAATGGGGTTTGGGAGGTTGGGAAAAGGTAGGACAGGGCAGCAGATTTCTGGGGAACTACAGAGGTGGGGAAAGATGGGAGACGGGTGTGAATGAAGGAAAGAGGCATCATAGAATGTGCTTGAAAGAAAGACAAAGTGGGCATCGGTTTGGAGACGCTATAGGGGAAGAGGACAAACAGGTTCCCAGACAGACTAAGCAAGCCAGAATCTAGAGTAAGAACTTTTTATCTCAGCCAGTCTTTATCCCAGGGGAAGAATTCCTGCGCGTGGTTTGGGGACTTAAAAAACCCCAGTTGCTGTGCAATTGCATTGGCCTCGTGGTGACTCCTGGTGTGGCAGAGTAGAACTGGGCTCCCGAGAATTTTCAGTGGCTGATTTTCTGAAAGCAGAGCCCCAGCCTTCTTCTGAATGGATCGCAGCTGAGCGTGTTAGCTGTGGGTGTTTGGGCAAGCCTCCAGTGGCAGATGAGGCTGCGCTCTGAAGATTCAGCCTGTCCCCATCCTGGGAGTCTCACCGAGGAAGTCTCAAAGATGACTAGGATGGAGCCAGGTCCATTGCAGACCCCCCTTGTGTTCAACTCTTCTTGGTCCTGATGTCTTAATACAAGACACAAACCTCAGACGTAGACAAAGACAAACGATCTGTTGAGAAATGATGAAGACAATAAGCCATAAGCACAAGAAATACTTTCCTGGGATTTTCTCTTGAATCTTTTTATGCACCGATAACAGAAAATTTGGGCTGTATTCGAGCTTTGCTTGGGCTTATCCCATGGGGAACCACGGGGAGGCCTTTGTGAGGCACGTTATTCTCTTCAAAGTCTGTTCCCTTTTAGAGCTGTGCTTGGTCTCACCAGAACCTGAATTAGGTGAGACAAGTATTACTACCCATTTATAGAATGACAAAACTGAGACCCTGAAAGGAAAGGTCATTTCCTCGAGGCCTTAGGAGACAACTAAATGTGTCAAGACTTTTTGCTTTCACATTTGGAGCTTTCTTTTGAAAGGTGATTAAACAATACTGGTGAAAAATCATTTCCTGAAGGAAAACAGAAAAGGAATAAGGACAATGGCCACAGGGGATATGATTTTTTACATACTCTCTCCTGAATCCTTTAAGAACACGGATTCTCATTTGTGTAGCAGGATATTCTCACTGAAATTAAGTGGTAGATTATTTTTTGTATGACTACCTTCAATTTCAAATTTGCTTTTTTAAAAACTTGAATGTTTTGTCCCAATTAGATCCCTCAAGTTCAATCACACTGCTCTCATTTCTTTAAGATGCCTTCCTCTCTCTGCACCCTTTCTGCCTGGTAGACTTAGACTCCACCCCTTAATTTATTCAGACAATTGTCTTGAAAAAAGGACCATCCATTGGCTGTAAGGAAATAAAAGTCGTCACTTGTCTTAGTAGGTTAGTCTATTGAACATATACAATATATAACACATAGAATATATAAAGACATTTTGAGCTGGGTGCACGTAAGTTGTTCATTGCTAAGGATGTATATTGATAAAAAGTTTGGAGAATTTTAGTCGATACCGAGACACACACACACACACACACACACACACACACACACACACACACACACGGTCCCTCCAGAATATTTTAAGAAAACTTGACAAATTGAAACCAGTTTCAAGTATGCGATCCGTCAATATGATCCTTTACTTAGGAAACCAAGGTAGACAGATTTGAAGTCCGAGGAGGGTGGGTGTTGGGACTGAAGGAGAGAATACATATCAAATGCTTTTGGATGAAATCTCAAACCTAGAGTAGAACTGGGAGAGTTTGCACAAGGAAAAAACCGAGTGTGTGTGAGACTGGGCAAAGTCAGTAGGCTTCCAGTGTGAAAAGTTGAATGGTTGAAGAAAGGTTTTAAGAGCTTAAAAGAGAAACCAGAGAGGCTGGGGCTAATTTTGGCTGGTTTGTCCCCCTCCACCCCCACCCCCCTTTGTTTATTCGCTATAAGTCAGGTTTTGGAGCAATTAGCAAAGTATCATGCAAATATTCCTAGTATGACTACTCATGAATAACTTTAATTCTGCTGAACATTTGTCTTGTTGTTACAAAATACATCTGCTATTTGCATTAACTTAATCTATTAAGATATTGTGAATGAAACCACAGACTTCCACAACCATTTAGGAAGCAACTTACCATTTTTATTAGACACTTCTGAGTTGCAAAATCTGCTTTTGTGATCACATGACCCCACCCCAGGAGCACCTATTTCCCCAGTGCTGCTTCAGACAATATAGAGGGAAGCCCAAGTGAATATCTTGTAAAGGCAGTACTGGTGGAGTAGCAGGGATGCTTACCAGTAACAGAAGCAAACAGCAGAATGAATAAACCACATGCAGTAACACATGGACATGACTTCTGGGTGTTCAAATGCGGGAAGGACATGAATTGAACTTCTGTCCTGTGTCCATGATTCATATAGGGTAGACCTCATGGAAACTCACTACAGTAGATTTAAAGACATTAAGTCACTTGTTGACATTAGAGAACACACAGAGAGGTCAGTGTTCCATTCATTTGATAAACATTTATTGAACATCTACTTTATGCCCAGCTCCAGTTAGTTGCTGGATATGAGGGGACAAAGGGAAAAAAGAAGAAAGATTATTATTCTCAAGGATTTTGCATTCTAGATCACAGGATCTCAAACTTATTTGACCCACTCCCTCTTTTTAAGGAAAAAAAAAAATCGTCCCTTGGGCAATTAAAAACTTTTGTACTATAGCCCATGTTTCCAGGATAAAGTGTAGGTATCTGCTTTTGTAGCTTTGCTGGATCATCTAGCACCCTCTAGGGAACAGTATCATTTACCTTTGGGAACACCCAGACAAACAAAAATAAACAACAAATAAAGAAGATCATTTCAGGTAGAGATGAAAGTTATGAAGAAAATAATACTGTGATGTGAGGTAAGGGTAAAGCCAATTTAAGTCTGGAGCTTATGGGACATTGTCTATGTCTTATCAGTGAACTCACTACTGGCTTCTTGCTCCCAGATAAGGTGTGGCCAGACCTGCCTAAAGTCACCAACCTCCAGAGAATTATATCATCCCCTTCCCTTAAAACTTTTACAGACGCCCCATAAAACCCAAGCATGTTAGTGTGACACTTAATTGATGATCTCCATGATCCGACCCCAAACCCCATGTTTACCTTTTTTTGTTTTATGTTACTTTCTTTTGCCCAAATCAGTTTTTTTTTAATGTATTGACTTCTCATACAATCTTAGTCATTTATTAATTCATTTGTTTTATGAAAGTCCACCATGTTCTAGCATCAGGACAATGAAATAGGATTTAGCAACGTATTGATTTTATCCTTTAAATACAATATGCTGTAACAGAAGTCTTATAGGTACAAGATGAGAAACAATCACAGGCATAAAGAGAGTACCACTGTAGCCCAGGACTTCATAAATTCTTAGAGTATGCTGTGATTAAACCCTTAGACTTGGGAGCAAGGCTAATATGGATTCTACTCTGGACTTTGGGCTAGTTACCTACCCAATGTGTGACTATATTTCTTCATAGAATGAGAGTAAGGAAAGAATCTCATTGCTGGGAGAATTGAATAGAGTAGTACAGGTTATGTCCCTCTGCACAAGATCTTCTTGGTCCAGCTGTGTTGTTGTAGGTTTCTATTCTCCACCCTACACTATAACTTGGTATAGTTTCTCAATGAATTAATGCAAGAATAAATATGCCTGGCATTATTAGCTTCCTGACTTCAGATCCTCAATCCATGATTAAGATTTTCATTCCTTTTTAATAAATGAAAAACTATAGTTTTCATCTGGATTGAGACTTTTGGACATATTTAGTTAAATTAATTATTACTACTTTTAAAGCACTAATTTCTTACTTCTGGGGAATATGCACTTTGAAGGTGATTTCTTGCCCCAGAAGAAAGAAATATATCAGCTTTTAAACATTAGGATTCCGCAGGGAGTTTGCTTGAGTCCAGTCTGAGACATGGTTTCCTTTGAGGCTTCAACACAAGTAATGCACAGTTGGGGCCTTGTTACAAAAGTATTAATATTCTTAATGCATCCTTCAGTCTCTGTAGTATCTCAGACTCAGTGCTCTTCCATAACACGGTGATCTTTATCACGCTACCAGAAGAACCCTAAGGGATTTTGCTGGTCATTCACAAAACAAATAAATTTGCTCCTTGGCTCCTCTTCCCAAGGTAGTTTCCCAATTTATCCAGGATCACTTTCCTCGTTCTCATTGGCTCTGCTTTCTCAAAGCAATCGGATGCGATTGGAGTGCAAGGCCTGGTTTACACAGCGCGAGAGCCACTGATGTCGTGGCTTGGAGAAGTTCTCCAATAGTGCCTTTTTAGAGCACCAGTTAGTAAAAGAACTCTTTGGGCTTATTCATGTGCTGGGCAAATGCAAGCACTCTGCTCTGAATGTTTCCAGGGGCCTCTGAAAAATCCTCTTCAAACAAAACTTTTTATAAATGCAGAGGAACTTCAAGAACCTGAGTTCCAAACCTCCCCAGAAGAACAGGTACCTCTACTAATTATACCTAGTTATTTCAGGGGGAGGAACCACCACAGGACCTCCACTCCAGAGTTACAGATTCTGTGCTGCCCCAGCAAGAGGCCTGTAGAGACAAACCTTCACAGAGCGGAGGAGAAGGGAAAAGGTGAGCTATTGCCTCCACACCTGCCCCTAACTAACCCCACGGAGGACACAGGCACGTCTTCTGAAACATACTGGGACAGTGTTGAGTCTATGCTTGAGGAGGAACGAATGTAATTTCACTTGGATGGGATAATTTATGGCTTCCCCCACCTTAGGGCTGGGAGGGTCACAGCTCACTGCATTCTACACAGAGAGGATATTCAAATAAGATGAAAGCTAGCTTTCAATGCTGGGCTGGAACTCCCGTGACTAGACTGTGGCCATATTTCTACAGAAATCCAGAGAGTGAACCAGCTCTAGAGGCATGCAGAATCAGGTGAATCTGCATCAGGGGGAAAATAGCACAGGAGATTCCAACTTCATCTCTTCTTGGACCCAGGGGTCAAAGAAGGATCACCTACATGTCTGTCAGCTCTCACCCAGAGGAGTGGAATTTAAAAGCGATCTTGAGCCTTGCTCTGATTATTCAGAGTCAGTGAAAACAGCTTGTGTGGGCAAGAAGGAGATGGCTTGGACATTCTCTTAGCTCCCTCTTCCATTTCAGTTTTATTGACCATTGGCCTGCACATTCTGAAAACTCAGGAACTGACCTCAAACCAACATCGCAGCAGGGGTAGTATTTCATTGTTCCTGCATGAACCCCTGATTGAGAAAGGTTAGTGCTGAACAAACTAGCCATCTTTGACTATCCAGGCTCTACAACAGGGCCATGGGGATTGCTGTTTAGCCCAGAGACACATCCAGAACAACACCCTGTCTCAGAGGCAGCAGACAGTATTTGTGAACCTGCAAAAAAAAAAAGAAAGAAAGAAAGAAAGAAAATACCTCAAATTAGTGGAATACACAGAGATATGGGTAAAGAGGATGTCTTGGAAGAGGAGAAAGTTTTAGGTCTTCCTGTAAGGCAGTTTATCAGAATGGCTTTCAGTTGTTGTAAATGCGTAGAGGAAAGACGTGGCAGAAATACAGAAAAATAGAAGAGAAGATAGAAAAAAGGAAAACACTACAAGATGATTCTAACAAAATAAATGAAAAATCCAGAAATAATTCAACAACTCCAAATAGAAATTCAAAAGTCAAATACTAAGATAATAGAACTGGATACTATTTTGAAAGAATAAAACCAAAGAATTGAGACAATAGAATATGAATCAGTCATCTCAAAAACAACTCCCTTGAGATCAAAATACAAGACGATTAAACTATAAAAGATTTTTTAAAAGGCAGAAGAATTTTAAAAATCATTTTATTGTGGGCTCACACAACTCCTATCACAGTCCATATAAGCAGAAGAAATTTTATATGACACTATCAACTATACAGAATTTTATATGACACTATCAAAAAGAACACATTGCATTTGATACATTTTCAAATTAGAAAGAAGAAAAGTTTATGACAAAGAAAATAGTTGAAGAAATATTAAAAGAAAAATTTCCTAACATTATCTCAGAACAGAAAATAACTATCCAATAAGCCCAGAGAGACCCAAACATCATTGACCTCAAAGGAAAATCACCATGACACATCACTGTCAAATTTTCTAATATCAAAGAAAAGGAAAGTATCCTGAGAGCAACATGGGAATAAAGATTAATCACCTATGAAGGTGAAACAATTAGAATTACTTCAGATTTTTCCATGGAAACCACACAAAAAATAAGGCAAAGTATGGCTATATTTAAAACCTTCAAGGAAAAAAACAAAACAAAAACAAACTACCAACCAAGAACCTGTATCTGGTAAAATTATCCCTCAAATATGAGGGATATATAAAATCATTTGGAGACAGGAAAAACTAAAGGGATTTGTAGAAACAAGGCCATCCTTACAAAAAACACCAAAGAAAGGTTTTTGGACAGATAGTTAAAAATAGACAACAGCCTAAAATCATGATATAAAACAATATTATCAAGAAATCATCCTACTTAAGTAACACACAAAGTGAGATGATACCATATGGATCAAAATAACATTCTACAACAAAGGACCAAACAACAAAAAGAGGAACTGAGTAGATAATAAACAGTCAAAAAGAGAAGATATTGAGTTGGGCACAAAAGACAACAAACTCTTAAATTTGGAAAGAACAAAATAAAACAAACTAACCTCATAGAATATGTCATAAGCCACTAATTAAGAGGAAAACTATACAATTTTTTAAACAGTAAGATTTTAAAAGAGCCAAGAAAATTAATAAACAGAAGCAAAGTAGCGTAGAAATTATTATGAACAAAGGAACCAACACCATCTTAAAAACATATAACCAAATGACAGCAATAAAACTACACCTATCAATAACTGCATTGAATGTAAATGGAATAAACCCACCAGTTAAGATACAGAGACTAACCGAATGGATAATAAAACAGGAGCCATTTATATTCTACTTAAAAGAAACATACCTCAGACAAAAACAGACTATTCAGTATTCATTATGAATATAGATGGCAATTTTTTCAACAAAATCTAGCCAAAAGAACTTAACAACAACAACAACAAAGTATATCATGATCAGGTGGGATTCAACGAGGTTGCTAGGATAGTTCAATATTAGAAAATCAATCAAGGTAACTCATCACATAAACAAAAGACAGGAAAAGAACCATGTGATTATATCAATTGATGCAGAAAAGGCATTTGATAAAATTCAACATCCACTATTGCTAAAAAACAAAACAAAACTCTTAATAAAATAGTAAAAGAAAGCAAATTCCTCAGCTTCATCCAGGCTATAGATACAAAACCAATGGATATCATTTCATTAATGGAGAAAAATTGAAAACAATCCTCTCCAATGGGCACCAAATAAGGTTGCCCTTTATCACTGTTCTTATTTAAAACAGTCCTGGATGTCTTAAATTGGCATCCAAATTGGCAAAGAAACAACAAAACTCTATTTGCAGATGACATAACCCTATTTATAGAAAACTCCAGATATTCATTTAAAAATTAAATGCTGAAACTAATAGAAATATCTGGCAAGGTAGCAGGCTATGAGGTCCACATACAAAAATGAAATAGATTTTTGTATATTAAAGATAAGAACTCTGAAAAGGAAAGTAAAAGAACAATACCATTTATAATAACTACCTCTAGGTAAAATACTTAAAGAAAAATCTAATCAGAGACACAAAAGATTTTTGCAAATAAAACTGTGATACACTGCTACAAGAAACCCAAAGAGACTTACATTAATGGCAGAATGAACTAGTGTTCATGGATGGAAAGACTTAATATAGTGAAAAGATTTCAATATTATCCAAAACACTTTATATATTCAATACAATTTTTATCCAAGTCATACCCAAAATAATTCTTCAAAGAAATGTAAAAAATGAATGACCAAATTTATGTAGAAAGGAAAGAAATTCAGGATAAATAAAATACTCTTAAAAAACAAAAATAAAGTAGGCAACCTTTCACTCCCCATTTTGAAAACCTATTATATTGCCATGGTAACCAAAATAGCTGGATATTGGTAAAACATTAGATACTTATACCAGTGTATAGCGATCTGATTTTCTTTTAAAAATTTGCATATACTTATATGCCAATTATATACACAAATATATATGTAGATTTGGCATCTACTTCCCATGTCATACAATTTAATAATTTAATCCTATTAAGAAGAGTTGTGTAACCATCACCACAATCAATTTCATAGTATGCATTCCTAGGATGCTTTTTAGGATTGAGGATGATAAGACGTCTCTCACTTACTTTGAACGTGTTTATCAAGAGGGACCGGTCCCTGGAGAAGAACATCATGCTTTGCAAAGTCGAAGGTCAGCTAAAAAGTTGACACTTGGTGGGATGGGTTGACCCCGTGGCTGCAATGCTGGGCTCAAACACAGCAATGGTCGTGAGGATGAAGCAGGCTGGACATCATTTTGTTTATTGTACATCGGGGCACGCGGAGTCAGGAAAACTTGATGGCATCAAACAATAAACTTGTAGGTATACGAAATGTCAATTTTTATGCATAGATGTGGTATGTTGTTGCTCGTTGTCGTTAGGGTGATTCGGATTCATGGAAGCTGATTTTGATTCCTAGTGACCTCGTGTATAGGTCATAGTGTTTTCAAAGCTCCTTACTGTCATCAAAGCTATATTCTTCCGGAAGTAGACATTTAGACCTGTCTTGCAAGGTGCCTTTCATTTTAGCTAGCCCTTTTAGCTAGCCCACCGGAGACCTGTTGTGTATATAAAAATATATATTTGACACACATTATAAAGTTAATATATGTTGACTTTTTTACTTCATGTTTTTATTATGTTTCGCTTTGTCATGTATTGTGATCCTAGAAATACAACCAACACCTATAGAGATCTGATTTTCTTTAAAAAAAAAGTTACTGACGTTTCCCCTTAAACAGTTTGTTCTGTGACTGCTGACGTAGTCTATTATTTATTTCTCCAGTCAAATCAATGGCAGATGCGAGGTGTTCTTAACAGTTAGCATTTGGGACATCCATCACTCTTTGTCCACTCTGAGAACATCTGAAAAATATTGAGATCGTTTTATATAGTGTACCTCCATGATTAGAATCACACTTGGAGGTATCTTTTGTTCTCCCTCCTCAGGATCTTTTGCTGAGGCTCTGTTTCCAGGTTGAGGAACTGGAGGGAAAACTCAGGGGTGTATGTCCTTAGAGTTCAAGTCGGTATCTGCTTGAGAAGCTATACTGCTGGCACACAGGAGGTCTAGGAATCGTGCTCTGCTTGTCAAGAACCCAGACACGGCATGTGTAAATGTGTGTGTGGAGTAGCAGAAATTGGCTCTGCATCTTCACTCTCAGAAAAGATGAGGAAAACCCCATCTTAGTTCTTAACGAAGCTGACAAGACTGATATTAATTCATCACTTTGAACTTAAAAATCAACAAGTATCCCTTGAAGACTTACTTAGTGTGCCAGGGTAGTTCCCTTCTGGAAATGTCCACAACCACACGAAGAGACAGGTGTGCAGGAAAAGAGCATATTACATAAACAAACAAGGTCCATGGACTAGAATCATGGAAACAACTCTTATTCCCCCCCTTCTTTCCCTTTAAACCTACTTAATGAGAGCAGATTTCCACCCCCCCTCTGCCCCCCCAGCCACCTGATGTGGGGCTACATGACTTTTTTGTTGACTTTTAAGTAATAATATCCTGGTTGCGATTATAAAGCAAAACACCAAGCAATCTCAAGGAGAGGTTGGGTACCTAGTTCATAAGAGTGATGGACCCTCCAGTATTGAGGCAGAGGTAAGTTTTCACCCTACTCCCCATCTTCTTCAAACTGCCCAACTACGTGTTGGCTGCTTCTCTCTGACGTGTTCTCCTCCTCTTCCTTTACTCTCTCCTTGCGGTCTTCCTCCTCTGAGACTGCAGGAAGAGAGAGGCAGTGGTGTCTGGGAAGTTCCTCCTTGACTGATAGCGCTGTTGGCTGGCCTTTTTTCTTGGGGTCTTGCACGCTAGCAGAGGGTTCATGAAGATTCTTTTCCTGCGGGAGAAGTTTAGGCTGTGCAGAGATGCTCTTGTGGTTCATCTATACTTTTATTGACACTGAGTTGTTGTTTTCTTCTTGACTTGACTAGCCTAGCATCCTCTTCCGCTGCAATCCTCTCAGTCTCTTACTTCTGGGAACCCGGATCCCATCAAATCCTATTTTGCATACCCTCTCTCCAAACATCCTTAGGCAGATTCTCCTACTACAACTCCACAGTTTGGCTCCAGGATTTGTCACATTTGAATAGTCATTGGAAGTTGTCAGTCTGTGTACAGAGTCCATTTTTCCCCCTCGGGCATGAATCTGATACAGATTAGGTTCACCATCAGGCTCATCAGGTTGTTGATTGAAGCCCCCTTTGACTCGGCTTGGGGCTAGCAGATGACATCCCTCTTCCCTGTCACCGCCAAGAGGAGAGGTCTGAGGTTGATGACCCAGTGTTTTAAAATATCCTTTCACATAAATCTCTCTTCCAAGTCTAGGTCTTTTTATTCCCTTAACTTGTAGGAGAGACGTGGATGGACTCATGAAACCTGTTCTGTTATTTCTCTTGAAACTTTGTGTCTGTTACCTCATGTTAGAGTTTCATACAAAACCAAACCAAACTCACTGCCGTACAACTGATCCCAACTCACGGAGACCCCGGAGGGCAGGGCAGAACTGCCCCTGTGGACTTGCGATACCATGACTTTAACTTCAGTAGGAAACCTCATCTTTCTTCAGTGGAGCAGCTGTGGTTCTGATCTGCTGATTTTGCAGTTAGCAGCCCAATGAGTAGCCCCTAGTGCACTGGTTCTCAACCTTCCTCATGCCTCGACCCTTGAATGCAGTTCCTCATGTGGTGGGGACCCCCCAACCATCAAATTAGTTTCGTTGCTACTTCATCACTGTCATTTATTTTGCTACTGTTATGAATTGGGCGACCCCTATGAAAAGATCACTCAACCCCCAAAGGGGTCTCGACCCGCAGGTTGAGAACCATTGCACCAGTCCACCAGGGCTTCTTAGAATTTCATAGGTACTGAAATTTGGTACGTTTTTGAAACGTAGTTTATTTTTCACAGTTTCACAAACATACAGTGTACATATCATACAATTCAGTAGTTCGATCACATTCCTAAGAGTTGTGCAGCCAGCATCACAATCAGTTCCCGGACATTTCTTCTTCCTTGTGCTCATTGTGGTTAGCTCCCCATTTCCCACCTCTCCAGCCTTGTGCCATTGAGTCTATTAATGCAGTTGTTGTCTCTGTGGGCTTCCCTCATCTGCTTTCATCTACAGACACTCATTCAAAATCAAGACCAAAGACAAAGAGCCTAACAGCAATGACAGAACGAAACAGGAAAACCTCCATCAAAAGTAAAGTTGAAAATATTAAAAACTGGAACAATTATACGTTGGATCAAGAGGGAGAGCAATGGCAATGGGTCACATTTTGACCAAGCTGCAACTGCAGAAATCGAGCCCACCATGCTCTCTGATTCAAAGGCCTTCCCCATGGCTGGGCTTTAGCCAGAGGGGATTCACCAGCGGTTTAATCTGCATGAGAACCCTAGGAATGAGTTTTGGGCTTTCACTCTCTACCATAGCTTTCTGCAACCCAGGTGTTCAGAATTTAAGCTCTAATACCATTCTGTCCTCTGGGTTTGAATTTTATTATTTAAAATTCTTTTATTACACAGGCTTTTGTGCTTCTGTGTGTATTTAGCTGATGCCTCACTTAGATGGCTGCTTGTTTTAATTTAAGCCTTTAAGACTACAGACACTATTCTTTCTGATAGCTGGGCACCATCTGATTTCTTCAGCACACTTTGCTACAGCAGGGGCTACCCCAAAAATATAGGATTTTTTTTCAAAGCTATGTATTTAAATTGTTTTAACAAAACAACCTATCACCTTCAAAGTACTCTCCGTTACATTTAATACATTTGTCAAATCAGCTATTCCATTCTTGGAAACATTTTTCAAACTCGTCTCTTTGGATGGCTGGCAGCACCTCCTGGTTTTTTTTCTTCACCTCTTCTGTATCGCCAAATCGCTGTCCTTTCCTGTCCTTCTGCATCCTCAGAAAGAAAAAGAACTTGCACAGAGTGAGGCCAGGTGAGTCAGGTGACCAGGGCAAGAGAAGCATATTGAGCAAGAGAAGCTCATGAGATGGCT
This sequence comes from Echinops telfairi, assembly GCF_000313985.2. Lineage (NCBI taxonomy): Eukaryota > Metazoa > Chordata > Mammalia > Afrosoricida > Tenrecidae > Echinops > Echinops telfairi. The sequence continues at coordinate 5,003,540 of NW_022106471.1, read as the reverse complement.
GCATGAGCAGGTGCATTCCCGTGGTGGTAAAACCAGTCACCTGTCTGCCACAATCAGGCGTTTTTGGTCGCACGTTGTTACACAGTCTTTTCAAAACCTCTAACTAGAAAGCTTGATGAATAGTCTGAATTGGGAGAATGAATTCCAAATGCAGCATCCCTTTCACATCAAAACAACAAATGAGCATCGTCTTAATCTTGGATTTCACTTGGGCGAGGTGGTGATGGCGTCTTCCACTGGCTTGAATGATGTTCGCTTCCAGGGCCCTAAGACTAGTACCATGTCTTGTCACCAATAACAACCTTAGAAAAAAAGGTCTGGGTCACTTTTGAGCTGTTCTTTCAAAGCAGAGCATGTTTCGACTCGACACTGTTTTTGCTGGTCAGTCAGAACCCAAGGGACAAATTTCACAGCGACACCTTCTCATTTCCAATGCTTCTGTTAAAATTCTCTGTACCAAGCACCAACATAGTCCAGATAACCTCCCCCTCTCTTCAATGGTGTGTTATCACTCTTCGAGCACAAGTGCACACATTTTGTCGACATTTCATCCATTCAGGACCTTGACAGAAGTCCTGAATGAGATTTGTCGTCATTCGACATTTCATCTGTTTTGAAAGGAGACAACCACTCTTTCACTGGAGTTGTTCCCACAGCGCTGCCCTTGCTTATAGGCTGTGTTCAACATTGCAGCAGTTTCTGCGGCATGTTCCCTGAAACAGAATTTCACAGCCGCACGCCCTTCTCTTAAATCAGCCATCACAAAAAGCAAGGTTCGAGCGAAACTGCTTTTATGAAAAAATTTGCCGTGACCAGAGACAGGGGAGCATGAAGATAGCACGCCGCCGGTCATCCTCCACTTGCTGGACACCCTCCAGGCAAGAACTTGGAACCAAAATCCAGTAATGTCCATATCTATCTCCTTGGGATAGTCCTCACCTGTTTCTCACAGTTGATCATTTCAGCCTTAGGCCCATGGGAGTATTTCAGTTCCTTTATTCCACTACCAGTGTGTTTAAGGTAAAGACCAGTTCGCTTATTGGGAGTTCCAAAATATATCCTTCTGGTGTGGTATATGAAGTATGTTGTGAACTTCGACAGGATAGAGTATAAAGTCCTAGTTGTCTATCGTCCATGGCCTGGGTTAATAATAACTATTCTGATAATTATAATTATATGGAGGCGGCATGTTCTCTAAAGTCAGACATCCTGCGAATTGCTTTTGGAGAAAGGAGGCCTGTAACCACTCGAGACCTTAGCCTATCCTATAACCCCAAGTAATTACATTCTTTCAACAATCTGAATGGGCTTGGACGAAGACCCCAGGCCTTAGATTAGATCACAGCCATACGGCACCTTGATTTCCGCCTTTTGATACCCTGAGAAGAAAACCCAGGGAATTCATGTTTGGTCTCCTGACTCGTGGAGACTGGGTTGTTTTCAGTAGCTAGGCTTGTGTTCCAGGACCCTAGAAAACTAGTACAGCTCCCCGCTCAGGTGGTTTCCTGTTGGAGCATGCTGCCATACAAACAGACACAAGATAGCAAGAGGCACACACCAGTGGGATTGAACAAGATGTACCAGACCAGTGGGGGCACACATACTCTCTGGTTTTCTCATGATCTAGGTCCTTTACAGGTTGACGAGGGGTTTACTCTAGTCTTGGCCTCTCCATGCCAGATTCTGCTTTACCCACACTTCATGGACCAGACAGGCCACACGGACACACCTGGCTTCAGGATGAGGAGGGCAAACCAGAAGCCCTCGGTGACATGGAGGAGTCAGACTGTCACGGTCACTTTAGCTTCTTGAATAAGAAAGGGACTTGATGAGAAGGCAAACCTCCTAATTTATAGCCACTCGATTCCCTTTCTCATCCCCAATCTGAAAAGATTCGCAAAATGTTCTCTGTAAGTACACACGTTATTTAGAATTAGAGGCTTGACATTAGACAGATCTGTAAACAGACTTGGAAGCAGGTGCCTCTTCTTGTGTTAATGCTTTGAAGCTTACTCTAGTATCCTTCCTGATAAAATATCAATTTTGAGCCCTTTTTGGACTAGGTGGGAGAAAGATAAGGTTTTCTATCCTCAGAGTTACAGCCTTAGCCACCTACAGGGGCAGTTCCACCCTGTCTATAGGGTTGCTTTGGGACAGAATCAAATTCGGCAGTGCGTGTGCTGTGATTGGTGGTACTACGAGTTTCCCCTCTCCTACGTTTTCTGTGCCTTCACGTATCTCCTAACAGATCTCCTCAAAGTCTGTTTCCTCGTGAATTCAGATCAATCAGGGAAGACTCACTGGGTATTCAAAGAGAGGTGCTGGGGAAAATTTCCAGAGGTGTTCTAATCAAAATTGTTGCTTTATCCCTCAGAGAAGAGTATAAGTTACGAAGTCTTGAACGTTTTTTCCAGAATAAGAATGGATTGTACTTATGCCAGTTAGTCATGATATTACTCACAGTTTTTAAATTCCCAGGGTGCTTTCATCTCTCTGATGGCTGATGTAGGGAGGCTCTTTATGATTATTACCCTATTTGTGATAAGTGCAAAAATGAGACATCTAGAATGTATGACTTACTTCCCACCCCTGCAACTATCAGAATGATTTCTTAGGAAAGAATTTTCTAGAATTTTGTTTCACTCGGGGTTAGCTGTAACCTGACGTGCCAGGGAAAGTGAATTGGATTCTATGTTCCCTGTGAAAATTATTTCAGGCCCAAACAAATAGGTGGTAGAGATGGGTGTGGAATGGTGAGGCTGCAGTGGGGTGTCATTGTCGTAGTGGTGAGTGGGAAAGTCAGGCTGGGAAAAGGGAGCCAGAAGAGGGACCTAGAATGAGATGAATGGATTTGGATAATTCTGTGACTTCAGGGTAGAAGAACAGCCAGCGATGGCGAGCTGAGCACAGTAGTAAGAGAAAGGAGAGGAGAAGTTGGAGAGGAGGCATCACAGAGCCCAAAGGAGGACTGTGGTCTCCAAAGAAGGAAAAGACAAGTGTCGAACGCCACAGAAAGGAGACCCGGGAAGTGTTCCTATGGTGTTGTATCTGGGGGCCACCATAGACCCGGTGAGAGCTCTTAAAAGAGTGGTGATTGAAACAGGATTGCTATGGGACAGGCTGATTTCCCAGAGAGCTATGAAGGGTCTAAGGATCCCTGGTGGCATAACGCTTAAGCCTGCGGTTGCTAACCACAGGGTTGTGGGTTCAAACCCACCAACCAATTCCATAGGAGAACACGTGGCTCTCCTCTGCTTCATGCAACCTAAGAAACCCTGCAGGATAATTCTCCCCTGTCCCACGTGGTCGCTGAGTGTTGGAATCAGCTCCAAGTCCACATGTCAATATTTTTATGGTTGGGTAAAGAACATGGGCGAGCAGGTGAGAAATAGAAGAACACACCAACTAAGGGGGTTAATTTTGAACTTGTCCTTAGGGGAGTGATCTGCGTGACTTTATGTAGAGGTGAAGGTCTAGTAGGGTGGAAAGCTCTACTCTGCCAGTGATGAAAGGTGGTAGGGCTGGCCCAGGGGCCCTGCTGAGGGGGAAGCATTCATTTCCAACCGAAGGGGAGGGTCCTCTTCCTTCCAGCAGGAGAAGAAGAGGTAACAACAGGGCCCATGTTTAGGGCTGGCAAGGGAGGACATCTCAAGTCCAGAGGATACCCTTAGCTTTATGACCTTGGAGGAAGCTAACCTGCAGGGAAGGCATAATGAAAAGGACCAGGGTTATGTGCTGTTTTGTGAAAAAAGAAAAAACAGATTGCTTTCCTGCGCATTTGGGGAGAAGGGAGCAGCACGGGGCGAGCCTCACAGAGCCCTGTGTTGCGTTTGGATGGGACGAGAGGGAAGTGGACTTCCGGACGTTTCTTTGGGCCCACTCTCCTTCACAGCCCCGGAATCTGAAAGTACCATGTCTGAGGTAGACAGGGAGTCCCCTGGTGGTGCAAAGGGTTGACGTTCTTGGCTGCTTAACTGAAAGGTTGGGACTTGGAGTCCACCCCAAGGCAGAACAAAGAGTGTCTGGCGATCGATCTGTTTCTGAAAAAAATCCGTCATTGAAAACCCTATGTAGCACTGCTGTCCTCTGATATGAAGGCGGTGGGCATGAGTGGACTCAATAATAAGTCCTGGTCAAGGTTGGTGGAGGGTTAGAGGGAGTGCCCGTGCTCCAGGCAGAAGGCAGCAAGCCTTGAGGAGCCCAGAGCTGGCCCTGTGACTTTGTGAGTGTTGCCGAGCCATGAACAACATTTGGGCCCCAGCCTTCTTTATCACAAGACATCGAAATCGCAGTGAATACAATTTTAATGCCTCCTTTCACATTGGCATCCGTGAGAAAGATATTTTGCAGCAGCCGGGGAGGAAATCCTTTTTTTCCAACCCTGTGAGGGTTCCGTGGTTCAAGTTTAGTTCTTTGTCTAGTTGTGAGAAACTGATTTATGTTTAGGTGGGGGTGGGGGTGTTATCTTCCATTTTTTCTGCGGCAGAGCGGCTCATGAAAGACTTCTATTTGCAGCTGTTATCAGTAAAAGTGGAGGAGGGATTTTTTTATCTACACGGATTACGTTGATGTACCAATCTCTTTCTTTCTTCTCTGGGGCTTTTAAGGCATCTTCCATGATTGGCTGAGCACGAGGAATCTCCCTGTGACAGCTCTATAAAGAAAGAAGGACAATCAAGACAATCTAATATGCAGTCAGTCGATGAAGATTTTTGCCTGGAATAAATTTAGCGCGTCTCATAAAGTTTTTATAGATGCTACCTTTCAGTTGCTTAGAATATTATTATCTAGCCTAACATTTCTCCATTCCCGAGTTTTTCATATCCTTACCTGGAGAAAAAAAAAGGCACTTTTAAGATGTTCTACTGTGTCTATTTTAAGCCTTTGGCAGAGTTGTTTAAATGACTGATTCTCTTTTTCCACTCGTTGGGGTTCTTCTCCTATGGGATTTAATTAGAGTTCTCCACAAAAATCTGACAATTAGTGGACTTTGCAATAGATTTCGTGATTTATATCTCTACTTGGCTTCACCATAGCATCTTCAACCGGTTCCTCATAAGCATAAGGTTTTGGTGTTTTGGGAACAGCATGGAAGAAAAATGAAATTCAGAGAGAAAATTTCTCATCATTCCCCATTAGAATAAAAGATAACCCCAAACTCAGCCTTCAGCAACTAGAATCAAGTTACTTGAAAATGCACATTACAAGCGAAAATGAAACAATACAATGGTCTAAGAGCTATGTTTATTAAGCGTTCTACATACTCTTTTGTGTTGGGCGCTTTAAGATATGTGGCTCAAAACTCTTTTTCTCTCTCCTGTCTTTCATAAAGATGAGTTATTTTTTTCTCTCCATCTTTCTCTTTCCCTCCCTCCCCTTCTCCTTTTCCCCTTCCTTTCTGCTTCCTTCCCTCCTCCATCCCTCTATTTTTCTCCCTAGGGCAGGTTCCGGGGCAGCTGCAGGGGACTCAGTATCGGCCAGGTCAAACATCTATTCATATCTTTCCACATGGCTGGTGCTTGATGAGCCCAGTTTAAGGTCCCCTGGAGCTGAGCACTTGAGGCGCCACAGCCTGTTTTATTATTCAATGCAATGAGGGTGGCCCTGAATGAAGAGGCACCTAGGACACCTGCTATCCTGCCTCCCAGCCAGGTGCTAAGTAGGCTTCACTCTGCTTGCCTTCTGAGATCACAGGAGAGCTGGCACTTTTGGTGTGTGGTATGGCCACAGCCTAGCATTTGTCAGGCTTCTCCAGTATTTCAAAAAGTTATGAAGGAGACAGCAAGAGAGAAATGAATTCCCCCCGTGCCCCCCTGAAAATCCTTGATGACTGGTCAGTGCTCTGATTTCTTCAAAGAGAAGTGAAAAGATCATGTGGTTTTCATGATGTCTTTTCTTCTGGAGAGAGAAGTGTGTGGGGACCATGAAATCATATCCCATGACAGGTTTCACCATTGCACCTGCATTTTCAACAAGATGCTGTAGGATCGGAGATTATGAGAACAAAATAACCAAATTTCAGAAGATACTCAAATCTGGACGACACATTGGAAACTCCGGTCTCTGATCCGCTTGGCTAGCTGGCTTAGGGGCAGGGGCCTCTTCGTGGTGCTGGAAGGCCTGGTTAGCAGATGAGCCTGGAGGGGGAGCCCAGATGCCCTGCGTAGCCACTGGCGGACAAATCTCAGAAGCTCCTGGTGGCCATTGGTCTCCAGCTGCATGGGGAAGACCAGATGGGGGCTCTAGACTTGATGTTTTATTCTGGGAACCGAGAGAGGCACCAGGGAAAAAAGAGAGAAAGAATGACTCAGAATCAGAAGTAGTGGACTTCCCTAATAGCACCCTTTGCTGGAGTGAGACTTCGGGCTGATGAAGCTACTGGATCCTGGTGCGTTTCTGTTCTGTAAAAGGACGGGACATATACCTGTCCTGTCTCTCTTCAGGATGTGGTAGCACCAGAAACAGGGCTGCTTGAAGTTTGTATTTTAAAGTCCCTTAGGAAAGACACATCTCTATGACGGAGTGCCTTCTCTATGTCCAGGGTTCCTGAGGGAATAGATAAATGCCCAAGAGCTACAGTTGGTCCTCAGGGGCTGAGCATCTGTCGCCAATTCAGGGGAAGCCCAGGGTGGTGGGTCCCTTAGGTGGACTACAGCAGTAAGGAGCAGGCAGGCATAAGATTGAATATCCTAGTCCCCAAGCTCCCTCAGGGATGCATGGGCTGTGGAGGCAGTGGCAATAAAGGACAGAGAATCCCCCTCTTTGGTTGTGTCTGAGCCGGTGTTTGTCTTCCTTCATAGTCTCATGTCTCTCAAACGGAGCTCTCTCTGATTAGCATCTTTGGGTGCCCTTGGGATTACCCCAAAGAAAGTTGATGTTATAATCCATGGAATTTTATATTTGAGGTAGTTAGTTTATTGTGCCAACCTGGCCGATAAACACATGTGGGATTAATTGGAGGGCAGAGGGATAAATGGCTCGGTGAGCCTCGCCTTTCTAGTTCTTGGGTCTCTTGCTTTGTGATGGTCGCACCAGGGTGCAGCTACCTTAGCCAGTTCCCTGCTTCAGCTGGCAAGGCTGACTTCCTGCAAGACATCCCCAAAGAGAAGCCACATGGACCTACCCTGATACAGCCCTGGGTGCTGGAGCAGTCGTGTGGAGACCCCTCCCAGCGCTGAGATGCTTAGACTTCACTGATTCAACTTTCCCCCCTGCAGTCAGCATCATAGTGTGTGTTTTGTGAGATGGACGAGGACTTCGTGGATTGGTGTCGGACATAATAGGTTAATGGTGGACTTGTGGGCTTGGGCAGCACTGGTTTGGAATGTTTTCTCGATGCACACTTAACCTTTACATAAAACTCTCTCTTATACATGAGTTTCTGTGGATTTGTTTCTCTAAAGAACCCAGACTAACACAATATTCAATAAACTACTTTATAAGAAGAGCAATGCCATACTGGTGGTATCCAAAGCATTTCAAAACCACCAGTCACTGTGTGGGACAGAGACGAGGCTTTCTTCTTCCTTAAAGAGTGCCTGCGTCGGAAAGTCACGGGGGACAGTTGGATCCTGTCCTATGGGGTCTCCATTAGTCAGAATCGACTGGATCGCAGTGAGTTTATTTTTGTTTGTTTGTTAATGCCACTAAGCTCCAACTCAGAAAGAAGACTTATAAACAAATGCTATCAGCCTCGTCAGCATTGAAACAATTTAATCCTGCATGAAAAGAGATTTTTTGTTTTTTTTTGTTTACAACCTAGGAAAGGAGATCTTTCACATTTATATTAACATCTAGAGCATTTACTTCCAATGTCTAGTGCAAGCAAATGTTTGACTGTCTTTAGAAATCACTTTTTTCTATAATTTTCTAAATCCTAGATCCTGGATTTTTCTGGGGGTGGGGGTGGGGGTTACCTGAGGCAAGAGATTTGGTAAGAAAAATCTGGGAGACCACCGTTGGGTTTTCTACTTTAGGCAGCCAGTTCTAAGTCAACATGTTAATGCTCGCATTAAGAAATAATGAACATACTTCCCACTTTCATCTTTAGGCTCCATCACTGTGTTTGCAGATCCTGTCAGAGTAGAGACGCTAGCACTTGTGAGTAGACCTTATGTAGCAGGGCAGGACAATGAGGCAAGGAGGTTGCTCAAGTACTTGTCCTTTCCATGCAGGCAAATTCTCTCACTAACACATTTTCATCATTTCATCAGGAGGCCTTCAGAGAAGTTCCAGTCAAAACAGCTCAGAAGGTTACGGGGATTGTCTTTTGAGATTCCAAAGGGGTAATCTTGATAGGTTTTCTCAAAGGAACAGGGAGATCATGAAGCTAATTATCAGGAAGTACACAAACAATTGAAAACTGCTTTGGTGACAAAGTAGCGAGAAAAATTGCACCAAGGCATTTTTTTTTTTTAACCATGACAATTGATCTGCTCATTCTTCAAGAGAGGCAAGGGTTGCACTAGGAGCATTTTGTTAGAACTCTTACTCCATTCACTGATCTTGCCCCTTCAGACTTCTTCTTACTCCATAAACTCATAGGAACATTCAAAGGAACATGAGTCTCCCAAGGATGCCCAAACTACCATTGTGATGTCTGGGATGTTGAAGAGCACACCTTTCTTGGGGGGAAGGGTTTGAGAGATGCAAAGACCGTCTTTAGAAATGCGAAAACCTCACTGGAGGATATGAGGAGACACATTAGCTTCACTGTTGTTTTCTCTGAAAAATAAAAGTTTCTATGATTTTGTTGCAAATGAATCGGTCATATTCACAGTAGTAGTGATGCTAGCAATAAAAAAAGAGTCTTGCAACATTACTCAAATTCGGTTGGCATGGCATTTCCATGCTCTGAAATTCTCAATAGACGTTCCGATGTTTCTAGAGAAATAAGTCTTCATGCCCTGAGGCATACTGGTAGGTGATGAATAGACGATGTTGCTGTGCATTTCTTGTGGTACCAGATAAGTACCTTCTTTGGGAGAACGGAGAAAACAGCCAGTCAGATCATTTTTGGTGGGGCTTAATTGTATCCAGGACCTCTGTTGGGAAAAGCTGGAAAAGGATTTGTTGTGGTTACGTGCACTAGATTTATTTCTGACTCACTGTGACTCTATGTACAGAATGCTGTGCTGGACCAGAGTACTGGCCAATCCTGTACCATTCTCACATCATTGCTACGCTGGGCCCATTGTTGCAGCCACCTCATCAATCCATCGCACCGAGGGACTTCCGCTCTCTATTGATGTTGAACCTCTCCCCGGCATGATGTTCTCCAGCGACTGATGTCCAAAGTACATAAGATGAAGTCTCACCCTTCTCATGTCTATGGAACATTCTGGATGTCCCTCTTCCCACACAGATTTGTATATTTTCCCCGGAGTCCATGGTACAGTCAATATCCGTTCCCAACACCATCCTTCAAAGGCATCCGTTTTTCAGTCATTATTCAGCTGGCAAATGCACATGAGGCAAGTGGACACACCGTGGATTGGGTGAGTCACACTTCGCTTCTAAGTCAACTCAGTTCTTTTTAACAAGAGGTAGTTTGCAGATTTGCCCAATATCAGAGGGAGTTTGATTTTTTGACTATAGCTTCTATAGGATTTGATGGTGCGTCCAAGCAAAATGAAATTGCTGGCAGCTTCAGTGTTTTCTCCATCTATCACGATGTTGTTTGTTGGTGCAGTTGTGAGAATTTCTGTTTTCTTTATGTTGAGGTGTCATCCCTTGTGAAGATGTAGTTTTTTAATCTTCATCAGTAAATCCTTCGGTACTCTGCAGTTTGAGCAAGCACGGTGGTGTCATCTGCACACAGCCGTGTGTAAACGAATCTCTCTCCAATCCAAATGTGGTACTTTTCTTCATTTAGTTCAGATTCTTGGATTATTTGCTTGAAAACACATTGAATAAGTGTGGTGGAAGGATAGAATCCTGACCCCACCTTGTCTGAATTTAAACAACACAGAATCTTCTTGTTTTGTTTGAAAGCCTGCCTCTGGGTCTATGTGGACATTCTGCAAAAGCACAGTAAGTGTTCTATAATTCCCACTTTTTGTAGTGCTATCCACAATTTGTTATGATCCGCATAGTTGAATACATTTGCATAGTTGATAACACACAAGCAAACAGTTTTTTTCCCCTTGGCATTCTCTGTTTTCAGCCAAAATCCACCTGACATCAGCTATGATATCCTTCTTCTGAATGATATATCTCTTCTGAATCTGATGAGAATTTCTGGTAGTTTCAAGTCAATGTACTGCTGCAATTGTTTTTGAATTTTCCTCAGCAAAATTTTACTTGTGTGTGATATAATGATATTCGTTGGATAATTCTCTCATTCTGTTGGATCATTATATCACACACAAGTAAATTTTTGCTGAGGAAAATTCAAAAACAATTTACTTTCTATTGAGCCCTTGGTGCCAGCACCTCTTGACCCCTTCATCTCCCCCCACCCAACCTAGTGGCCCCTTGATAAAGTATAAATTATTATTATTTTCATATCTTACACCCACTGTTGTCTACCTTCCCCTATGGTTTTTGTTGTTCATCCCCCTGTGGGGACACAGTTATGTATCGATCATAGAGTTGGGTTCCCCCTTCCTCCCCTCCTCTCCTTACCTTTCCTTCTACCCTCCCGCTACTGCTACTCCATTCCTGTTCCTGGATTCTGTGTGTTGACTTATCTTCCAAATTTCTTGGCATAGAGAAGTGAATCCTTTCAGATTTACATTATTTTGTAAAATATGTCAATTTATTTTCCATTACTTCCTGGAGTCTTGTTTTTTTCACCGATAGCTTCAATAGAACTTAGATTTCTTCCTTCATTATCAAGTTGTGAGCATATACTTCCTCCTGAAATGGTTGAACACCAATCAGTTCTTTTGGAAGCTGCCTTGGCATCTCTTCTTTTTACACTTCCTACGTCATCCAGTCGCA
>NW_022106471.1:4986766-4992496 GCF_000313985.2 Echinops telfairi | reverse complement strand
GGCCCCCCTCCCCCCCATATTCTTGTTGTTTGGTGCTGTTGGGTCATGCCTAATTCATGATGACATCGCTTCCAAAAGAATGCAACAAAGCCTGGTCGTGCACCCTCCTCCCAAGTGCTGTGCTTGAGCCCAGTTTTGAGCCACTGTGTCAATCCCTCTTGTTTAGGATTTTCCTCCTTCTCAGCGAACCTTTATTTATCAAGCGTGCTTTCCAAACATGCTTCCTGATAACACGTTTAAAGAACATAAGCTGAAGCCTCACTATCCTTGCTTCTAAGGAGAAGTCTGAGTGTTCTTCCTCCATGACAGATTTCTCGTTCTTCTGGAAGTCCACAATACAGTTTTCTGTGCCAGTACCATAATTCAAAGGCACCATCGGCCATTCTGCAGTCTCCATTCTTTATTGTTCAGCTTTCCCGTGCCTATGAGGTCATTGAAAATGCCAGTTTGGGTCAGGCATACCTTAGTCTTGAAAGTGACATTTTTGCTCTCCGATATTTTGAGAAGGTCTTGTGTAGAAGACTTGCTGAATGCAGTCCTGATTTTATTTGCTCTCTTGACTGCTGCTTTGAGTGTTGATTGTGGATCCAAGTGAAATGAACACTTCAGCTTCAATCTTTTCTCTACTTACCATGACGTTGTCTGTTTTTCCATTTGTGAGGGTTTCCCTTTGCTTTACCTTGAGCTGTAACCCATCCTGAAGACCGTAGTCTTTGATCTTCATCAGTCAGTGCTTCAAGTCCTCTTCAATGTCAGCAAGCAAGGTTGTGCTATTTCAATATCACAGATTATTGAGAAGCCCTCATCCAGTCCTGATGCCGGGCCCTTCTTTTGCCCACGTTGCTACGTGAAGCTTGAATTTTTAAAGTTTCTTCAGCTAGAGAAATGCCAAGTGCATTCTTTCCTTTTAATTTTCTAGTAGCTCCACATCTTTGCACTTATCATTGTAATACTTTATCTACTTAAGCCACCATTTGAAATCTTCTGTTCAGCTCTTTTACTTCATCGTCTTCTATTTGCTTCAGATACTGTATGCTCAAGAGCAAGTTTCAGAATCTCTTCTGACTTCCATTTTATTTTCTATTTTCATCACCCTTGGGTTTCTTCGTGTCTGATGTCTTTGATGACACCCCACAGCTTTCCTGGCCTGGTCATTAATATTGAATGTTTCAGGTCTATTCTTGAGATGGATTCTAACTTCTGGTGGGCTATACTCAAGGTCATCCTTAGGATCTTGTGGACTTTAACATCTTTTCTTCAATTTTCACTTGAACTTACATGTGGTCAATTGATGATCTCTTCCACGGGTGGTCTTTGGCAGTATTCTGACTGAAGATCTTGAGCTTCTTCATCATCTCTTTCCACAGATCTTGTCGGTTCAATCCCATGTATTCCATGAGGTGATATTTATGTTTACAGTTGCTGTTTATGTCGTTGCACAAAGCTACTTGTAGTGAATAATTTGTTGGACTTGCAAAGTTCTATCACTATCACCTCTTTTCCTTTTTTAAACATTTTATTGAGGGCTCTTACAGCCCTGTGACAATCCATACATCAGTTGTATCAAGCACATTTCTATATATGTTGCCATCATTATTTTCTAGACTTTTACTTTCTATTGAGCCCTTGGTGCCAGCGCCTCTTGACCCCTTCATCTCCCCCCGCCCAACCTCGTGGCCCCTTGACAAAGTATAAATTACTATTATTTTCATATCTTACACCCACTGCTGTCTACCTTCCCCTATGGTTTTTGTTGTTCGTCCCCCTGTGGGGACACAGTTATGTATCGATCATAGAGTTGGGTTCCCCCTTCCTCCCCTCCTCTCCTTACCTTTCCTTCTGCCCTCCCGCTATTGCTACTCCCATTCCTGTTCCTGGATTCTGTGTGTGGTGAGCTCTTATCTTATATCTGTACCTGTGCACATGCTTCCGTCTAGCCTGCAGTGAAAGGCAGTACTAGCGCCATGATAGTTGGGGTGAGGAAGCCTCCAGGAACTAGAGGAGTATTGTGTGTTTCATCTGTGATTTACTGCACCCTGATTGACTCCTCCCTTCCCTGAGACCCCTCTGTGAGGGAATGTCCCATTGACTACAGATGGCTTTGGGTCTCTGCTCCAGCCTCCAGTTCTCAACAAGATGGTTTGTTTGTTTGTTTGCTTGTTTTGGATCTTCTGATGCCTATTACCCGGTCGTGGTAACACCTCATGAGCACACAGTCCGGTGTGCTTCTTCCATGTAGGCTTGTTGCTTCTGTGCTAGATGGCCACTTGTTCAACGCCCAGCCTTTAGGCTTCCCACACTATATCTTTTGAAAACTGGGTGCCATCTGCTTTCTTCACCACATCTGCTTATGTACCCATTTTGTCTTCAGTGATTCGGCCGGGAAGGTGAGCATCAATCACAGAATGACAGGTTGTTAGAACACAGCGTTCTTGCATTGATGGAGGGTATGAGCAGAGACCCGAAGTCCATCCACAACCTCAGTGTATTGCCATATAAATATATGTACATGGGCCAATCCCTCTGTTTTGATGAATGTATGTGTTAACATATGTACACAGCTATGCTTATACCTCTGTCCATAGCTTGGCTTCCATGGTTTTCGATGACTAAACCTTCTGTGTGTCTAGCTTTCACTTTCAACCACCTGTAATGATCAATGCATCTTGATTGCATGTTGGGTCAGTTTCAGACTACAGAAGTTGGTACACAATTTCAATTTGTTCGTCTTTGGCCTTAATCATTGGTCCATGAATTTGAAAAATAATGGTACCTGGTCTTTCTTGCATCCCATATGACGATATGGATATTATGCTATTACTGACTGCACAGCATTTCAGGAAAGATCTATCACTATCACCTCTTTTCCTTTTTTAAACATTTTATTGAGGGCTCTTACAGTGATGAACATGACACTGTTTCTTTGATAAGAAAGAACACATTTCTTCAATTTATGAAGCTGAATTCATATTTGAAAATCTTCTGATTTAGATGAATTAGAAGTGCTTAATAAGATTGCTGACACATTTATTTTGGAAACCACGGAGGAATGTTGTCCAGGATTTTAGTCTCTATCACTCTCTCACTTTCACTGAACACTGCTTATTAAAAGATGAAAATTTGCTTTTGATTGAGATTCCAAAAGAAGACCAGAGAAGGATGAAAGTCTGAGATAATACACAGATCGCCACATCAAGCCTTTCCTTTCATGTACTTCTCCTTGACAAGCAAGACACTGCTTGAAGTCATGGGAAACCTTGGCCAATTTACTTGAACCGTGACGGTTGCAAAATCCAAAGGCGTAAATCACATTGGTGGTTCCGAATGTGGTGAAGGCTTTTGGATGGGATTTGCCATTTCGGCTGGAGAAAGCAGGTGACCGGGACAATTTCTCTTTGCCACCATCTGGACCTCTGGAATAGAAATGATGGATGGTAATACAGGAAGTGGGTAGTTATATAACCGGGTAGTTACAAAGGAGGAGGAGGAAAACTGACTTGCATCGTGAAGATGCCTTTTGACTAGAATTTAGTCGTGTCTGAAAGCAAACAGCCTGTTATATCCTCTTTCCTGGAAGCTGTTCAACATCCCTCGTCTTGAACTGTTCTCTGGGGCATTGTGGTGGGCGTCTTTACTGTCGGGTCGTTTTGGGGAGAGTGAAGCACAGTGAGTTTATAAACAAGAAAGGTGCCTTTGTTGGTTCTTTCCACATCACAAGGCAGACTATGGTCCCCACGAGGATGCTGGCATATGTGCCAACCCCCTTGTCTTTGAGTATTTCTTGTCCATGGCGACCCCATGCATGTCAGAGGAGAAGAGTGGTCACAGAGTTCTTAAAGGCTGATTTTTCGAGAGTAGATCTCCACACCTCTCTTCCAAGACCACTCTGTGTAGACACATTTCTCCAAACTTTCCGTTTGTAGCTGTCCTCTAAAACGCCATGTGGTAAACCCTACCCTCGAGACCTTGGGTGATCATGCCATTTGGGAATGGGTTTGAATGTTATGTTAATGAACTAAAAATTAAGGTGTGGGTTTGTTTTCAGTCAGTCTCTTAAAAATTGAACAAGCAAGTGAGGGGAACTGAAATGGGGCAACATAGATGCCAGGACCCATGGAACGTTCCAAGAACCAGGAAGCGGAAGCTGAAGAGACAAGGCCCATCCTCCCTGGTGGACAGAGACAGAACACCTTCTTCTCCAGGCCGCATGCCAAATTAGAACTTCTCGTCTCCTAAGCCATGAGAAAATAAATTTCTGTTTCATGAAGCCACCCACTTCTGGTGTCTCTGTCAGAGCTGAAGTAGGGACCTTAGACAGCACTGGAGCATGCCAGCCACCCACACTGCTCCAGGACCCGCACGCTGGAGTAGTCACGCCTTCATGGTGGCTGGAAATCTGCACCCCGATCCTACCTGCTGCAATCTTGCATTGCGTTTCTTTCAGTCGGCATGACAGTTTAAGCTATCTAGGTAAATAAAAATTATTTTCATGAAAAGGTTAAGCTATTTATACACTTGCATTAAAGGGATATTTTGCTTTTCCTGTAGAGATTTATCTTTACTTTAAAGATGAAACACGAAATAAGCCATGAAAAGAAATGAGAAAAAGCAAAAGCAGAATACCAGATCAGAAGCATTTCACTTTCAACATCTTCTAATGAGCCTGCAATTAGATGGGGATTGTCAACAAAGCATTTGCTGAAGAGCTGAGACATTCTCTCTCTCTCTCTCTTTTCCTGGAGATAGGGATGTTAGGGGGAAGAGCAAGTTCAGAAGGACATTTTGATGTTGGGACGACCGAGATGTTTCTTGTGTTTATGAGCAAATTAAAGAAAACGGATAGCCCTCTGGACATCCAGATGCACTCACTTGTGGAAAATCCCTGGCAGTATTTTTTCAGTATACTCTGAAATTCTCAACTTACTGGCATATAATTGGTGAATTTTCTTTCTTCAATTACTGGTAAAGTTGTACAGTGTACAAGAGAAGGCATTTTCTGATCTTTTTCAATTGATAGCCATCTTATACTCCAACTGCTTCCCCCTTTCCACCCCACCCCCCCCAACAGAACAGTAAGTACAGAAAATGAGAAAAACCCTGTAACCAGGAGCACACCGGCAGTACAGGTATCTCACCACCCACTGACTTGAAAACAGCTGCTGGAAGAAACCCTAAAATGGGGAGAATTAATGTGCAGTTGCCTCTGAGCTCCTATAATACATGCTATTAAACAGTATTACCTAACAAGAGAGTTAAATGTGTGGGTCAGCATGCTGTCATTGGAGGCCAATGTCAAGGAGAGGGATGATGAGGACAATGATGATAAAAGATCCAATGAAAATCAGGAGCACCCGTTGGGTGCTTGAACACGGCCTTCCTGCTCATTCCCGGTTTTGCCATCGTCCGCACTGTGTTCTCAGGAGATGTTCTGTGCACCCCATCCCAAGGCCCCAGTCATCGGCTGGTTGGTTGAACAGCAGGCGGGTTAGACTTCCCGAGTGGTGTCAATGATTGATGATGCCCTTGGCTGCCAAAGCGAAAAAATGGAAGTTTTAGTTTAACCAGAAAACTTTCAGATCAAATTGAAGCCTTGGAGGTGAACGTCTGAATAACCAACCACTGAAAACCCCATGGACCGCTGCAGTTCTGTATTGACCACACAGGGTGGGCTGGAGAAAACTAGTAGGACAACTAGTTAAGAATATCTTCCCTTAGGACAGGCTGGATGAA